>NC_056750.1:660924032-661117839 GCF_019279795.1 Protopterus annectens
CTAATGGCCCTGAAGACTTTACAAGCCTAACCCATAGGATTACACTGGGAACTGCAAAATAATATGTATTCGTGGTTGTATTTTATCAGTTTTATTGATGGTTGATCATATGATTGTGTGCACACTAAGTTCTGTCAAAAGTCCTTAACGTATTGCTCCGATGAAGTCTGTACTTCTGTGTTAGATGAAAAATTGTCTGTTTTTCTTTGGTATTGGCATGTTTATTTCTACAGACTGGATTTGTGTGTGTTCCGGTTCTCTGGTGGAATAGTGATCCATTTGTTTGTGATGATTAGTTATTGGTTGGACAACTCTCTTTGGGTATTTTTAAAGACTTAACTATTTCTGATGTGGTTTAATCCATCAGTGAACCCACATGGTAACACATGGATTATGGTAAAATAAACTTTCCTTTCCGTCAGGAATGGTGCTGCTGGGCAAACTGTTCATGTTTATTCTGTGTTCAAACACAAAGTAATGTGATCTGAGATGGCACTTCCCAGTTGCGCAGCACAGTACAGTGACAATGCAACTATTCCATGATCTCAAGGTCAAAATGTATTAGTCTGTTGCTTCTTTCTGTATGGATGTTACACATCCACCATACAATTTAAGTGGAATGAACAAATGCTTTAGATAAACTTATTTCTTTCTGTAGAATGCAATAATATGGCAGCAGAACCCAACTTAAAAACAAATACAGGAGCTCACCTTATAAAGCATTAAGTAATGGAATAATGGGGTTGGTGGCCCAAGCATATCAGTACTCCATTCAAGCCTCCCTGGCAATATACACAAATAAGTGTTGTGGTGCGTGTACGCATGCATGCACACTCACAAACACACGCAGACAGACAGACACGCCCACATACACACAGACAGACACGCGCACATACACGCAGACAGACACGCGCACATACACGCAGGCAGGCAGACAGGCACACACACAGACATACCTGTCATCTTAATTAATACACCTTATACTTGCTTCAAGTGTGCAAAATATCTAATTCAATAAGAATATATACTTATTTCTCCATTTTGTTGTTTGTATTTGTTAACCATTGTAAAGCTCTGATCCACATGGACTTTTTTCCTCTTTTCAGGCTCAGCCCAAGAGCACTGTCTGCTTTAGTGACTTGCTCAGTGTCACACAGTAAGACAAATGGAGACTGAGGGACTTGATCCCTGGACCATAATAATAATAATGTTTGAAGCATTTATCAGCATATTATTCTCCTGTGCCCAAATGGCCAATTTAGTCAAATTATTTTGCAGACATGCCTTATCTGTAAAACATGTAATCAATTTACCCAATTTCAGGTAATCTGCATATCAACTGTAGAACACTTCAGATGAAAAAAGTTGGGTCTAAAAGATACAATCTAAACAAGTAAAGGGCTAAGACAGAGCCCTGTGGGACACCCTGACTATAACCAAGTATATCACCTGTCTGATTGCTATATGATACTTGGCATGTCCTATTTGTAGGCCATGCAGCTATTCATCTCATCAAGAGTACAACAATACCTAGATGTACTAATTTACTGATCAGTGTTTTGTGTATGACCCTGTCGGAATCACTATTGTAACGAAAGGAGGTACTTGCCAGCACAGCTAGCTGGAATTTTGTTAAAAATTATATGTCATTTGTGAATATCAAACTGATTCAGACAAGATGCTGGTATTACAAATATTAGAACTGTATGTCATGTGTATATCAAACTGATTTGTACAGAGGTTTGTGTTGAAAAGGTATTTGTAAACCACTTGTGTTTGAAATGTATCCACAGTGTGCCCTACCGGAAAAGAACAGAAATGTACATGCACTATTGTAACTGTTTAAAATGCATATGCTAACAGAGGAAACTGGAGGGTTAACCTCAGTCCAGCAAACTTTAGAAAAATATCTGAAATTAAATCACTTTATAGGCTAGGCCATAAACAGGCTCTGAGGTTTCAAGGCAGCCAGCAACACAAAGTCTGTACTAGGAAGCTTTCTGTATTGTCTTTGGGATGAACTAATTACTACTTTGAATGTATGGAGGAATGCAATTTATTTATGACTTCAGTACCTGGCAATGATCTGAGCAAAAATCCCTTGTGTGCGTATTTTTATGGGTAGGTGCTAAATACTGCTAACAAACGGGGTTTGCATGAGATCTATAAGATAGATGACCAGAAATGATGTCATTCAGCATATTTTAGATATTATTTTGAGAAGTCTCTTAGGGTCAGACTGAGCATTCTGTATTCCGTCTTGGGTCTGCAACAAGAAGAAACATTTATTATGTCATCTGCCTTGCTCTAACTAAGTTATTAGGGTACAATAACTCTCTTAGATTCAGTCAGAAATATAGTGAAGCTTAGTTTAGATATTGTTTTTCTTTATTTGTGTGAGCCTGTCCTGCAATGTTATTTTAAACATTTCTTGTGACTGATGTCACTGTGAATTGATATTTAATATTGTCTTGTTATTTATTATTAAATATATTCAAACCTTTCATTGTGGCTGATCTTTATGTGGTGGTGGGGCTGCGGTAGCGTTGTCACCTCACCGTTAAGACGTTGTCCTGCTCAATTCTCAGCAACAGCGTCTTCTGTGTGTAGACATGCATGAATGGGCATACCTTGGTTGAAGGTTGTGCGTCAGGGCCGGCAACTCAGCACGTAAAAATCTACTGCCAATCATTAGCAGACCGGAGTTTCTCTGTGGCAACCCGTAACCGGGAAAAGCCAAAAGACACAACAACAACATTGTGGCTGATTTTTGTAGAGGTACTCAAGTTAAAGAGTACTTGAATATTTATTTGGTGACACTGTGTGGGCCACTCCTAATAGCCTTGCTCTTGGTCAAGTTACCATTTGCATTAATATTAATTTCACTCAGTATATTGGGTACCTTTGGAAGAGCCTTAAGGTAGCTGGCAGGAGTGTATATTGGGTACCTTTGGAAGAGCCTTAAGGTAGCTAGCAGGAGTGTCTAGTAGCACTCATAACTACCTTATAGCCTGGGCAGAAGGGGGCATAGCAAACCTGTGCCAGCCTTTACCAGGTGTGCATGTGTGTGGGGGTAAATCAAATCTCAGGAGTGTGTGTGTTAGCTACTTGGGAAGGGACACAAAGCACTGGCTGCACAGAGAGGGTGTCGGAGGCCTTGGCTTGGACAGTCAGCTGAGATCTCATCTCTATAGCTGTGCCAGTGTGGAGTCTTACTGAGGATCTGGAGAAAGAGGGAGAAACCAGTCCTGGTCTGTGGTCTCTGTGGGCTCTTAAGGGAAACTGCACTTGATGCAGAGAGCTGCATCTGGAAATACTGTGTATGTGCTTGTCATCCTCTAAAGTGAACTTCCTCCACTGTTGCCAGTGGTGAGGATTCAGGCACTTTGATTACTAGTCCAGTGGTGTGTCGTCACTACTATTATATTTGAAAAAATGTGAGGCTACACGGCTGGTAGGAGATTTATTTTTGACATCTTAGATGTGTTCGCTTATCCTCATCCTAGGTTGACATATGGTCTTACCAATGTAAAACTTATTACAGGGGAAAAGTAACCCCTAAATCACCATTTTTATGATGATTAAATGCTCCCTGAATGTTGAACAGCTTCCGATTAATGACGTGTGTAGTTCCCTGATCAATTTAACTCCAAGTAGTGGCTCCTTTACAGAGACTCCAAAACCTCATTATCCATTTGTGTGTGTACAACTATTTGCTATACTATGTGAACTGTAATAGGAAATATTCAATTTCAAATTCTTATGTCACATCTGATGTAATAATATACCAATGATTCAAGAAATGTGATACACTTTTAATAAATGGAGCATAAACAGTCGTAGAATATACATCCTCCCATTCCCCTTTATAATTCACAAACACGTTTTCACCACATTTATATGTCCAAGTAAATTGGTTATCTCCACCTATAACCTTCTGCCATGTGGCAATGAGAAGATTGTACTTATAACCTCTAGATAATAATCTATCAACTAGAGCCACAGCTACTGCCTGGAAATTAATCTCAAACGAACAAAGTTCTAGCTCTACAGAATTCACCATAGGGGAGAGATCTCATCATGTGGCCAGGGTATGCACTAGATGCATACAAAAAGGAATTCACAGAAGTTTATTTTCTATATACGTTGAATGTATTCTATCATTAACAATATACAACTCAACATCGAAATAATGAATGGTATTATCATGCATGTTATAAGTAAAAGATAAACCAAAGGTATTCTTCTGTATAGCCTGCATAAAACCAACAAACTGTTCCTCTGATCCCTGAACTATATAAAAAAAAATCATCAATGTAGAATTTATAAAACACCACATTGGTAAAAGCAAGAATCGCCATACAAGAAATTTTCCTCAAATCTTTGCATAAACAAATTAGCATAGCTGGGAGCAAACTTATCCCTCATAGTCATACCCTTAAGTTGTCTATAAGTTAAGTTGTCTATAAAAAGACCCTTCAAAAGAAAATTATTAAAAATAAAACTAACTATTAAAAATACTCTGTAATCCATTAACATTTACTAAATAATGTTCAATGGCCTCTAGTCCATATCTATGTTCAATAGTAGAATACAAACTATCAATTGTTGCAAAAAAATACCCTGCCACTTAATATGTTTAATCTTAAGAAAATGCTGTGTCCCCCTAACGTGCGAGTGAAGATGCATCACTTAAGATTATAATATTTTATCCAAAATGTCCCCTACCCTTTCTGTGTGATCCCCTACCCGAGATGCAATTGGTCTCCCTGGTGGGTTCTCCATATTTTTGTAAACTTTAGGGAAGGCCCATTAGTACATCTTTCAACTTTCAGACAAAATGGCCCTGTTAACCAAATCTTCCAATAATGTCACAATACCAGACTGTATTTGTTGCAATAGGTTACATTTTAGTAATTTGTATTCAAATTCATTATGCAATAAGTTAAAACAGATTCTCTACTAAAAATCAGTGTTCATCGCCACTATATTTCCCTCTTTATCAGCTGGTTTTCTTATAACAGATCTATCCCTTTCCAACATTTTTCAAGCCTTCCAGTCCTCTTTAGTACGATTAAACTTAATGACATATTTCAAAGTGTTATTAGCATGTGTAATAATCTCCTCTTTAATTAAGTCATGAAAAACTAAATCTGCTTTATTAATAAAAGGGGAACACATTTATTTTGACTCTTAAAATTTAAACGTGTGACAATACTGTCTAACCAAGATTCATTTAGACATTATCTGTCCTTTCTCAAATGAGAAAATGTTTCAATTTTAACTTGCATAATAAAAGGCTGCAAGCCCACCAATATTTCCGAAAGAAATATCGTAGAATAAAGAAAAAAACTTTAATCCTTTTCTTAACACATTAAACATGTGGTCATTTATATTCACATTACCATGTACAACAACTAAATCAGAAACATTAAAAGGATGAGCAACATAAAAAGATTCATTTTTGTGATGCCTGAAAGTTAATAAGGATGGGAGCACAATAAAGAAATGTACAGACACACACACAGACACTTTGTTTTCCTTTTTTTAGGGTTGAGCAGGAGTTCTGCATTACAAAGTCATGTTTCAGTGACTGTTGAAAATTCTTGAGTAACCTTTTGGAGGCATGCCATATTTTCAGATGTGCAAATGAGTATGGAATAATTTGCATACTGTATTAGGGAGGATTGTTGTGTGAATGTGTGGAGGTTGTTGGTGAGAATGTCAAAATAGGAGGGTAGTATGGAGAAAGGGTGGAGTGCCATTTTACCGATCGATACCCACTGGATAGGTAGCTTTTAAACTATAAAATGGTGGGCAGAAAGAGATCTAGTAAGGACATTTGAAGTAGAAATTTGTGGTGACAAACTATGTTGAAGGCCTTAACCAAGTCTAGAACTAAGAAAGAGACTAGTTTTGCCATTATCTCTAGCTTTCTAGACAGTATCCATATCAGTTAAAAGTGCAGTGTTAGTACTATGGGAAGGAAATCATGTTGTGTGGGGGACAGGAGTTCTTCCTGCAGCAGATAGTTTAGCAATTGTTTTTGAATACATTTCTTTTAAGTATTTTGGTGAGGGGAGAGACGACTGCTATAGGTCTAAAGTTTTTGATGTCTGTTGAATTTCCTCCTTTGTGCAGAGGGGATAATGTGTGACTTTCTGAGAAGGAAGTGTGGGATTCCTGGGCTGACCTATATAAGAACTAAGACAGGCTAGGCAATGTTAATGACTGCAATTTCAAGGTACTCTCTTGGAGGTTATCAGTTGAAGTAGTGCATGGTTCAAGTTTTATATAGGATATGGGCACAGGTTAAAAGGTGAAAGCAGATGTGTTGATAGATGGCTGTTGGCCAGGGTTAGGATTAGATGTTGGAGAATCTTTGATTAGAAATGCCATACAATCATATAAAGAGTTGAACTGCATTGCAGTTTCAAGTGGTGAGCTATTGGGAGACGGGTTAGGGTTGAATTTCTGGCTGGGATGCCAGATTTTTTTACTGGCTATCTACAATTTTTTTAGAGTTGTATTTAATATTATTCTGAAAGATGTTATAGTCTTCATTTATTTGCATGATTTGTTAAGAATGGAAACACAGAGTATAAAGAAAAGTTCAACACACAGAGAATTTAAACACTATAGATGTGAAAAAAAGCCGAAAGAAGATGTAAAAACAAAGACAGTATATGGATATGTCACGTAATCAGAGGGCAGCATAGTGGTGTAGCAGTTAAAAAACAGAACATGAAGGGATAAAGCAACTTCACAGATGTCAACCTGAAGACAGGACTTCAGGATAACATCAGAAAATATTACCATCTCAAGAAGGCAGTTTATCCCTGTAATGAGCAGTTGGATGGAAAGGGGGATAGACTGTAGACCAATAACAGGATGTAAAAAAGGAACAGATGTACCAGCTGCATATTGCTGCCCAATGCATATAGGTGGATATGAAAAACAAGGGGTACAGCTAAAGAAATATATATACACACATTTATATATATATATATATATATATATATATATATATATATATATATATATACATACATATATACACACACACACATATATATATATATATATATATATATATATATATACACACATATATATATATATATATATATATATATATATATATATATATATATATACACACAAACATATATATATATATATATATATATATATATATATATATACACACACATATATATATATATATATATATATATATATATATATATATATATATATATATATATATATATATACACACACACATACACACACATATACATATACACACACATGTATATATAAAATAATGTGTAATGTGTTGCACCAATGAATGTTTACATTTTTTTTCCTGTTAGCTCACCAAGCTATATTTAGGAGGAGCTAGCAGTATTTTAATTCTGGTTCTGTCAAAATAAATTATTACTCTAGGAAGCAGTGTTTGACATTAGGCTGCCACACATTATGTAGAGACTATGTAAATAAGAATGACAGCCTTTTGCTCAAGACCTCTTTTGACACTTGCCTATAAAACATGTACATCTGTACTCCTGCTTCATCTACAGATGTATAGCCATACTTGTTGTACACACTTAAGTGATTAAATGCACTGCAGATGTCCTTGCTGGCTAACTACTCAGTATCCTTAACACCACTGACTACAATACCGATTGCTCAGTTTTCTGCCATGGACGTATTAGAGCCTGTGTATTGCATTAGTGACATGTTATCTATTCTATTGCTTACATCTCATCTTCCCTTTCTGTTAGGCTCTGAGCAATTATTTGTGTATTATTCTAGAGTCACTACCAGTTCCTTTGAGAAACATACTCCTCTGGTAAAAGCAGTACTAACACCTGCTTATCAAAGTATAAATATATGCTTTTACACAATAAAATAATTCAAAATGTGCAATTATTTGACACATTATCACCTGCAACTGATGGACCAGTTCAGTGGCCTGCTTCGGTGTTCTAAATTCCTCTGGCACCATCGCTTTTACAGGGGAGGGTGTTGGGGGACAATATTCATCGCTGCTCCGTAGGACATCTCTTACTATTTCTGCTGGTGACTTAAACATCAGAGGAGGACCACTGCTGCTGAGTCTCATAGGCGAGGATCTTCCCTTTGGAGGTTTATAACCCTGATCATTCTTCGGAAACTTAACCCTTGGTTCTACTTTCGATAGATCAGGCAAAGGGTAATTAAGTTGGCCACGTCCATACTTTGTGATTTCTGTTAACAATGATCTATTAGAGTCTGGCTTAGGGGAATTTGTCCTTACCATCTTTTTGTCTCCAGTGGCTCTTTTAGGACTCAAAGATCTTGACTGTCTAGTTATTTTATAAGGAGAGGACTGAATTACATTTTTCTTGATTTCTTCAGTTTTTTTAGAAGCATGAAAAGGTTTACTCGGCTGTCCTAAAGTTAAAGGTTTCTGATTTTCCATGTTAGATACATTAAACACATTTTTAATAGGTCTCTCAGTGCTGGGATTAGATTCACTGCTTCCTTGTATGGAAGCCCTACCTCTGCTCACACATCTGCCTAAGTTTCCACTAGGATCTTCAATACTTTCACTACAAGAGGATTCTGGAAATGTTTCTGCATCAATATTTGGTCCATTAAGAAGATCCTCCATTGACAAGTGGCTGAGAAATGTCTGACTTAAGTTCACCTTGGTGGAGCCCAATGTTGAATCCAGTACTTTGTTCTCCTTCATGGTATCCAGATCATTGCTATCAGATGGGAAGGGCAGAGTATCTCCAAGTCGACTGTTACTTCCGGAGGCTGCAGTTATACTCCCAGAATCCCATCTTGTCTGGTTTAAGGTAATTATTGAAGTTTTATGTGGAACGGGACTTTCTGAACGAGCTGATAAGTCTTCTCCATAGTCTGTGGTGACATTGAGTGCTTTTGTGTATTCATCATAGAGAGCCTGAGAATCCCTAAAAGTATCTAATCCCATTTCATAGCTTCTCCGAGTGTCAAGTTCATCCTCAACATGCAGACCTTGGTAGCCCTGCTCACTGCGTTGCTCTTTTGTTTCACAGTTGATGGCAAGGTCCAGTTCTCCTTCATCCTCTGTCATATCTAGCTGTATGTCTCTCTTAGGCAACCAATTAAAATGTGCATCATCGTCATCAGGCATCATAAAATCTTCTTCTTGGTGCTCTGTGTCATCTAAAGATCAATCATAAAGAAACTGTTACATGCAAAGTTTTTACTATTTACAAACTATATACATTTTATTAAAGCCAATAAGCAAGCAATATGTCAATGAATAAGAAAAACTGCATGACAGCCTAGTCTTATACAAGCGGTTTGGCATTTTAAGACGGTAGATGCTTACTATGAACAATGATTCGCTCTATGTGGTTTGCGTATATATGAGTTACAGAAGGATAAGAACTAACTGTGTGTGCTTGCCCACATACCAGAAAAAAAAATTATGTACTCTTTATTCCTTATTCCTTTATTAAGGAGTGCTACCTTCCCCAAACTTTGTTATTGTGAAGTGTAAAAGATAGAAGGGAGCTCCAGCACCTTATAAAAATGAATGGTACACATTTATAGTAGGCAGTGGATTATTTGCTAGCATTGACAACAAATCAATAAGTTCAGAATTGAACAACAATGCACACACACTATACAATGATAAGACACCTGACATTCTGCACTATATCAAAGATATCCAGAAATTACTGAATCAGACTATGGTGTCATCACACAGCCTAAGAGAACTGAACATTCACTCTCTCTGCTGAATGTGGAAGCAGTTAATGAGCACTTTACAATACAAGGAGATAGATATCCGTTACCTAGTGTCACTGAATGTTTTTGTTGTATAAGTGAATGCACTGTTCTTTTCTTAAGATGTGTTCTTCTCATCTGGAGGCCAGACTGAGTGCATGAGGTCAGTGTGCATGACAATCTTAAGAGGAAATGCTTGCTTCTTAAAGTGAAAGTGTCCCTGAATACGGATTCATTCAAACCTGTTGACATACATATTTTATGGACATTGTACATTACAGTTGTTAGTCTATAAATTAACTTATTACTCATTTGAAGTGTTACTCTGTTCACATTGCATGCAGTGATGTGATCAGAGAACCATTTGTGGTACTTGGTTACTGTAGGCAGGCAGGCATAACTCACCTAAAAATGTTCAACATTAACTTGTATATCAGAATTATATATGCTCTCAGTAAGTGCTTCCTTAAGATGCTGTCAGGGGTCAAATACAGCCTCTTGAAATTTATGTTTAAGATCACCAAGTCACCAGGGTTGAAGAGAAGTACTGACTACCTGGTTAACTAGGCAGTGTTGTAAATTACCTTTTGTAATGCACAGACTTAAAAATATATATGAAGGAAGCTTACCTTTTTAGAAATGAATACAGTAGGGAAACGATGAAAAAGCAGAGGAGGGAAACTTGGGTACAATTTTGCATAGACACCCTTTTATAGTTTTTTTACATTTAGTTTTATTATATATATATATATATATATATATATATATATTTATTTATTATTATTTATTTATATATATATATATATATATATATATATATATATATATATATATATATATATATATATATAGGTCTACTTCACTTGATTGAAAGCTCACTAAAGTGAAACTCATTTGAAGAACACTTGACTGAAACTCATTTCATTGAAAGGCATATGCCCTTTTCCCCATTGTACTGCGATAATGGAGTTAGTGTATATTATATATATATATATATATATATATATATATAGTTATTAAGAGTGTGTGTATACATGGCTACTTACAACAATAATGAATCACTGCAATAAAAAAGTGTGCCAAAGGCTAGAAGGTAATTATAAACACTTTAACAGATAAAACTGGTAAGCGCTTTCGTAAAAAACAAGTTACACAATTCAGTCATTAAATAAAGATTTAAAAAAGAAGCAACCAATGAATATGCAGTTCTCATACACATGATGAAAAAGTAATTAAAACCTCCTGCTCTTCAATTTAGGTTTTTAGCCACCATTTCCCGCAGCAGTGAACATGACTGGCCTCCCACTCTGGTCATGATGAGGGACAGAAGGGATAAATATTTACAGTATCGGTGGCTCAGTGGATAGTAGACTCATATTTGGTGCTGGAAGACGAGAAGGCTGTGGGTCCTAGTCCCACTTCCCATGACTGGATTGCCGATACTGCAGTGCAGCATTGGGTCATCCTTTGGATGAGAGATTAAACCAAGGTCTTAGAGTTAGTGTAGCTCAAGTGGATGTGAAAGATCCCATGGCGCATATCAACAAGAGTAGGGGAAGTTATTTATTTTATTTTATATTTGTTAACCAGGGGTGTCTGGCTGGGCAAAGGCCCTTTTTCAGCAGAAGCACAGGGAGGAAAGCTCCACAAAGAAAGACTATTACAGATGCATTTAGATGTTTAAACAGCATCACAATACATACAAATTTACAATAGACATGTTTTTACAGTGGTATGAAGACAGCACAATGCAGGGAGATCATAAATCATTCATTAATAATAATAACGATTAATAAATTTCATGGTATCCAGCTGTGGTTTGAAACAATACAATGCAGTTTAAGAAACTTCAGTCCATATATCGCTAGTTAATCACTGTATATTAATCAGATCAGACAATAGTAGTAGAAGTAGTGAACTTAAACTCGTCTTAAGTCAAAACAAAAAATAATAATAGAAAATATATAATTGTACAGCATTACTAAGTATTCAAAATAATCCAAGCAAGGCAGGAAGTCTGTTTCCAGTCAAAAATCCGTTAAGTACACAGACCCAGTCGAAAATCCTTTATTAAGTACACAGACACAATACAATCAGATTATTTTTGTAGTATGAAGACAGCCCAATAGAGGAACTTAAACCTTCATTAGTAGTACATATCATGACACAGTTTCATGGCAACCATTTGCCATTACAACAGTGGTAGTACTGCTTAATGTGTTGGTTTAAAAGTAGTAATTATTTAACTTGATGGGGTCAGTATATCTGAGAGAGAGAATTTTAGTATAGTAAGAGGGGCATAATTTACGTCAGTAGCATGAGTGCTCTAGCCTGGGGAGCAGTCGTAGTATAGCCAGCTTCGTTTCAGATGATGCCTGATGAAGTTTTTAAAAGAGGCTTTAGAGGATGTATTTTGCATGCTAATAGGGAGGGTTTTCCATTTTTTAGCCACTGTACTACTATATAGTGAGTCTCCAAAGCTATTATTGCTGTTGGTGACTTCTACTAATAGTTTGCTTGATGACTGAAGAGGCCTTATATGGCTGAGTGATGTTGTATTAGGTTTTTGAGGGCAGGACACTTATTGGGAAAGTAATAGATAGAGGCCAGAGATGATTATAAGTTAGTAGGTTGGGCAGTTCAAGTCAGTGGAACTGATGCAGAGCAGTGCAGTAATGGAATCTATATGGGCAATTTGCAACAAAGTGGGCAATTCTATTGTAGCCTGCTTCCATTTTGCTTAGGTCAGTTTTATGGAGATTAGTTAGAATGGGGGATGGATAGAGTAGGGTGGATAGAAGCTGGAAGAGAGCAATAGCGGATCTTGTATTGCTGGTGAGAAACGGTTTAATGTGGTAGAGTGATCCTAGTTTGGCATATACTTTTTTTATAGCTAAGTTGAAATGACTAGCAAATTTTAGATGGCAATCTATGGTTATTCCTAGTAGCTTAGCCTGTGCCACTGGCGTGATTGGAGTAAAGTTTGTAGAGTAGATGGCGAATTGACTGCTACTGGAGTTTTTGTTAGGAATGGTTATAATCATTAGCTGTGTTTTCTTAGGACTGAGGATAAGTTGGGCTTTGGTAAGGTAAATTTATACGTCAGAGAATGCTAATTGAGTTGTTTGCAGGAGGGTGGGAATATTTTGTGGAGCACAGATTAAGATAGACCCCTGTCAGACTCCTGTAGTTATGGTTAACAGAGGTGAGAGAGAATTTTCCCATTTCACAGCCTACCACCTTGCCAGTTAAGTAGCTATAGAACCAGGTTAGTGTGGGCTTTGATCGGTTATAATGGTTTAGTTTATTTAGCAGGATTTGGTGGGATACTGTGTCAAATGCTTTGGACATATCCAAAAAGAGAGAGTTAACACCTGCAGTCCTTTATTTTTTAGTTGATTTATTGTGTCTGAGAAGCAGAGGGCTGTAGTGGTGCTATGGGCGGGTCTGAAACTATGTTGAGTAGGGGACAGGATATTGTTGTTTAGGAGGTATTTTAGTACCTGGGTATGAAAGAATTTGTCTAAGATTTTGGCCAGGGGGGAAGAGTACTGCAATGGGTCTACAGTTAAGTTCAGTTTAGGTCCCCCCTTTAGGTATGGGAGTAACATGGGATATTTTCCAGTGTTTGCGAATGTAGTTTTCAGCAATAGATCTATTTATGCGAGTAGAGATTGGGACTGCAATAGCATCTGCTTTGAGTTTTAAGTAGCAGCTAGGGAGAAGGTCAGCTGCGGTTAACAAGGTGTTTAGTTTGGAGAGCATACTTTTGATAGAGCTGGTGGGCACTACTTTGAGGGTAAAAGCATGTATTAATATTTTTCATGGTGGGAGGGATAGTGAGGTTGGAATTGTCTTGTGATAGTAGGAATAAAATTGAGTTCACAAAGTGGGAGATGAATTGTGTTTCAATGGGAACTTTAGTATCAAGGGTGGTCGATTTGGGGGTAGCCGTTTGAGTGGGTTTTAGCAACTGGTTTACACTTTTCTAAAATTTTGGGGGATTGTGTTAGCATTTTGTTTGCAAGGTAGTATAGTAAGATTTTTCGTCCTGCCTAATGCATTTTTTGCACAGTTGAGTAGCTCTCGATAATTAGTTAAGGCTTTGTATGTCCTTGGTTCTTTGGTAGTAGAACCTGGCAGCATCTCTGGACTTGAGTATTTGTTTGGATTCTTTTCTGAGCCAGGGGTTTGTAGAGGTTTTAACTTTGACCTTGTGCAGTGGAGCAGCAGCATCTAGCTGTTGTAGAAATGTTTTGTTGAAGTAGGCTACAGCCTGCTCAAGTGGGAGAGTTTTTAGAGGGGTCCAGTCACAGTTATATAGTAAAGTTTTGAGGACCTTGGGAGAGAATTGTTTTGTGTTTTTTGTGGATCTATAGGTAGTGGTCTTGCATTGGCTTCTTCTGCTATATATTAGATTAAGCAACCACAACCTAATGTACCTATCTGGGAGACTGCCTATGTGGGGATACAATGTGGAGTTGTTAATTAGGGACCAGTCTAAGACTGATTCCCTTTTAGAGTTTTTATCACATCTAGTGGAAATTTGGACTAGCTGTGGTAGCCATGGAGAGGTATTAGATAACTTGTGCTTCTGATATACAAGTGAACCAGTCTAGGTTGAAATCTCCCAGAAGGAGGGTTTCTTGTGAGTATGTGGTAGAGCACCAAGATAAGATGTCTTCAAGGCTAGCAGGTGTATTATCAGTGGGGTATAATGGCAATGATGGTGATAGACTTTTTGAGGTTTAGCTGGGGTTGTGAGAGAACTATGTCCCAATTATTCAGAGACTAGTAGGAGGTGGGAATGTTGAGAAGAGTTAAGGTGGATGTATACAGTATGACAGCTCTACCTCCTTTACAAATGCGTCTATCTTGCCTAATGTTACAGCCATCTGGGAAAACTGAGTCAGGTATGTTTTTATTTAGTCAGGTTTCTTTTACAGCAACTATATCCAGAGAGTACTGCGCTATTGTGGCCTGGAATTCAGGTATTTTATTTTTGATACTTCTAATACTGATATTTATTATTAAGAAATGGCTATTTTTGCCATTCTTGGTCATTTGCCCAGGTAATGGGGGCAGTATGTTCCAATGATTGTACTGAAGTAGTTTGTGTTGGACAGGATGGATTGGGGTGGATGACCCCACTTCTGTTGACCCTAGTATTGAAAGTGTGGAACAGATGCTCGAGTTGGGAGATGAGCATGAGAAGGTGTTTTTTTTTTTTTGGAGTATGAATGAATGCATGTGTGTTTTGTTTTGAATTGGTCAGTTGTATTGTTCCTGAAAAGTTGTGGACAGATATTATTGTCACGTGAGGTGTCTGCATGTGGGAGTGCATAGTGTTGTGTTGGGCTAAGTTTAATGTTAATTGATAGACTGATTACTTGTGGAGTTGTATAGAATTATGAGAAGGCAGATTAGACTTAGTTGCATGATAGCCATAGTTATATAAGGGAGATGTAGTTCTAGCTGGAGGTGTGGCTAGGGAATGCAGGGATGTGCTATATGTGAATGGGCGAGTAGTGTGGGGTGATGTAATAATGACTTGAGGGAGTGTGAGTGGAGAAGATGCTGTGGGGTGGAGCAGTTGGTATGGTTTTGATACTATTAATTTAGAGATAGTGGGGGAGGTGGGAATTGGGGGCAGGGTAGGGGGCAGAGTTAGCCCGAGCGCAGTGAGCACAAATAAGCAGGTTGGACCCGATACTGGGGCCTGTGCAAAAAACAATCAAGTTACTAAAGCTGTGAGTATAACAGTAAAATTCAAGTGTGGTGATGCTGTAGTGTAGTTAATTACAGCGAGTAAGACTACAGCACTAGCAAGACAGCGTGGCCGTGTATTAATGTTAAGTGTAAAGATATAACCAGGAGAGTAGCAGGGGAGTCTGGTACAGTGGTGCGCTAGTGTCAGCGTCTACGTAGAGGTCTTGCAGGGAAAGTTTTACAGGATAATTAAAACATACATGTATGAACCTATATGATTGGATGGGAGATAGGAAATTCACCCCGGGGATCACTTCTGTGGCTCTGCTCGACAGTGGCACAGGAAAATAATTTTCTTGGGTGGTGAAAGCCAGGGTACCTTTGGCTAGGCTTATATAGGCCCTAGGGCCAATAGCCTAGTACCTACCTATGAACCTACGAAGTAAGTTGCTGGGGAGATCCGATCATATAGTTGTTAGTTTAAGTACACTGGACTGGGTGTTGGGAGTTCAGTTCAGTTGAAATAATGTATCCAGGTACAACCTAGGAGAGAAAAGAAGGCATGATGGTAGTTAGACGAGTGGTACTCTTGGAATGAAATGGTAAAAGAGGTAGAGAGAGACAAAACAAAAAAGCTAGCAGCAAAAATACTTATGTGGAGCAGTTAGTGCTGCAGAGCACAAAAGCAGTGATAGTTAAAAGGGGAGGGGGAAAATAGAGAGTCAGGGGATTCAAGGAGTGGGAGAGAAAGAGGATTCAGAGGTTTAGAGGAATAGAGGACTGGGGGACAGTAGAATGAAGAAAATAAAATAGGAGGGATAAGTTTAGGAGATTGGCAGCTACATAGTGTGGAATGGGAGAGGGGTGTAGGCAAATAATTAGCAGTGAAAGGCTAGCTGGCAAACATTATAGCTATACAGGACTCTAAACAAGTCGCTGACTTCAGGATATAATTACAGGCATACTGTAGTGCAGTTTCAGTTTAAATTAGGTAGCTCATTTATAACAGCAGGTAACAACGGTTTTCCATGCTGTTCGAGAAGTCGCAGCATTATCTACAGCTAGGTAAAGCATGCTGTAATGCAGATTACTGCGATTTAAAGTACAAGAACATCTAAAAGATGGCACACTAAGCTTCTAAAAACTATTTCAATGTCCACCACTGCATATTACTGTGATTTAAGTACAATAACATCTGAAAGATGGCAAACTAAGCTGCTAGAAACTATTTCAATGTCCACCACTTCCCATTTCCTATCTTAAGGCAGAAGCAAACTGCACATTAACAAACAAGTTGACAGAGTTATCAACATGAGCAGTAAAAACCTGATTGCAGAGGCCAACGCTGCCTACATTCTATCGTGCGGGCAATGTGGGCTGTACAATAAAAGGAAAAACGTACAGCTAATGCAACAAGGCCCTATTAATTAAGAACACATTTAACTACTGTAGGTAGAACACAATAACAGTAGGCAATACAAAATATACCATCTACTGCAACAGTTACTTAATGAGTTAACTAGTTACTATGCATTGTAGCCTGAGTGGTATTTACATGTAAAAATACACATTTAGGTAATGGCAACATATGCATTTCTGAACACTATCACTAAGCATTTCAAAATCAAATTTAGGAAGTCCAAAAACTTGGTAGACTATCGCTTAAGGCAAAACACTAACAAAAGTAATAGAACAAGTCAGTACCCCTATATCAGAACCTTAGGCATTTAACTTCCAAAAAGATAAATCACAAAAGTGGCTCTAGCACACCACTAGGACTATGCGTGTCTGTTGATTGGGAGATGGGAGACTGAAAGAAATGGCACTCAACACCAGGTGAGGTAGTTATATACCACAAGGCATGCTGGGAGATCTGGCTACTTGTAAAATCATTGAGAAATATGGGCCAGAAAGACTATTATATAGACATGTAATCTGAGGGTTGGACCCGATACAGGGGCCTGTGCAAAAAAACAGTTACTGGAGCTGTGAGTATAGCAGTAAAATTCAAAGGCTGTGATGCTGTAGTATAGTTAATTACAACAAGTAAGACTAAAGCGCTAGCAAGATAGTGTGGTACCTATGCATTAACGTTATGTGTAAAAATATAGGCAGGAGGGTAGCAGGGGAGTCTGGTACAGTGGTGTGCTAGTGGCGGAATAGTCTGGCCAGAATATTCCGGCCATATTTCTCCTGGTAGTATAATACCACCTCATGCCTCCCCTGAAAAGGGGCCACTAGCCCAGTGGGACTAAACTAAATAACAAAGGGTAACGTAAAAAAATAGCTTCGCACACAGAGGTGTAGATGATATACAGAAATCAGGTAAAAACACTTCATTCCTACATGTACTTACAGGACAGAAGTCTGGAGATACCACCAGAGCTTTACAACTAAGCTACCCCCCCCCCCATATTGAAATCAGTACTGAAAAACTAAACAAGGATATACATTTTGAGCCTCAAGAGCAGGGTCAGTCCACCCAGGCATTCTGCTTGTATGTTTTATGAGAGTGAAGCTATTACATTAGCAGTATTTCTTAGTAGTTCTCAGTGTGCTAATAAAACTGACTGTTGTAGCCTTGTGTCCTCCCCCCCAGCTAGCTCAGTAATCCTAACTGTCAAATAGACAGTATACATTTTATTCAGATCCCTGTGACTAAATTAACCATCAAGCAGCCCTCCCTCAGTGCTTTCTGCCTTAATTTGTATCACTTGGAGGCCCAACTTTTTATTTGCATCTCTATACATTCCCTTCATTGCTAACGTATCGCCCTACTCTAATCTGTGCACAAACTGATTACTAATCAGCAAGTCAATGTGAAGACACACTCCCAACCTTAATAAACTTTGCTGTCTTTTCTCTCCTTCAGTTTAGAGGTAGTTTGAATTATTACTTGCCCCCTCTGAGGCCTTCACTGATATCCACTGATTGCCTCTCTGGTTTCTTTGCATTCCACCTGGTTTACACCCCTTGTGCTATCTCCCTCCCCCAATATTAAGTCTATATTAGAATCCTGCTGAACATGGAGCTATCTTTAAATTTCTAGTCTCCCACCAGGACACAAGTGCTCTTCAGCAATTACATTCTGCTTGCTGGTAAGCTATTAAACCTCAGGAATTTGTTTAAAGTGTTCAGATTTGTAAAGTAATACTTACTTTTTACTCTCGTCTTGGTAGGCTTTGCCCAGTTCCGTTCGCCCTCGCTAACACTCGGGCTCTCTCCACTCCCCTGCCCTGCCCGCTATTCCTTCCTGCCCCCACTACCTCTACATTTATAATAATCACAGCCACACCCACAGCTCACCTTCACATCACCTCCACCAATCACAGCTCCTCAAGTCAGATCACATTATACTACACCAACTTGCTCCACACAAAATACTCCCAATCACTCTCATTCCCACTAGGCATTTTTTACATCACCCACACTACTTACCCATCCACATATAGTGCAACCCTATAATTCTCATTCAGACCCTGACCTAGAAACAACTTAAAATTTATAACCATGACTATCACACAACTAAGTCTAGTCTGTCTTCTCATAATTCTTTATAACACCACGAGTTATCACTCTAGCAATATCCCTAAACTTAGTAGCACAACACTACATTGTGCACTCTCATTTACAGACACCGCACATTATAAATATCTGCCCTCAATTGTTCAAGAACTACATAATGGACCAATTCAGAACTACACACATATGCTCTCATTCTTACTCCAAAAAAACACAAAACTTTCTCACACTCCTCGCCAAACTCAACATCTGTATTACCATTTTAACACCAGGCTCACCATAAGTGGGGATATCCACCCCAACCCAGGCCCAAATCCATCCTGTCCAACACAAACTGCTCCTACACAAATGTCAGAACATAACACCCCCACTATCTTCATCCCTGGGCAAATAAACAGCAGCAAAACCAATCATCTTTTAATGCTAAATATTAATATTACAAGTATCAAAAATAAAATACCTGAACTCCAGGCCACAAGAGCACACTACTCCCCAGACATAGTTGCTTTAACAGAAACCTGGCTACATAAAAACATAGCTAACTCAGAAGTTCTCCCTACCGGCTACAATATCATTAGACAAGACAGACCACTTTGTAAAGGGGGTGGAACTCCCTTACTGTACAAGTCCAACTTAACTGTACGTCAATTACCAAAATCCTACCCCAATAATTGGGACATACTTATCTCACAACTTCAACTTCATCCTAAAAAGGTAATCACCACAATTGTGATCTATATTCCACCTGGTAATACACCTGCTAGCCTTGAAGACTTCTTATCCTAGTGTTCTTCCACATACTCACAAGAAACCCTTATTCTGGGGGATTTCAACCTAGATTGGTTCACCTGCATATCAGAACCACCAAGTAATTTCATAAATCTCCATGGCTACCAGCAGCTAGTCCAAATTCCAACTAGATGTGATAAAAAATCTAAAAGTGAATCCATCCTTGACTGGGTCCTAACAGCCCCACATTGTACCCTCACGCAGGCAGTCTCCCAGACACCTTAAGTGACCACAACATTATATACCTTATAAGTAGCAGAACAAGCATTTGCAAAACCACTAACTATATATCCACTAGAAACACAAAAAAATTCTCCCCCGAAGTTCTCAACACTTTACTCTGTGACTGGACCCCCTAAAAATCCTCCCACTTGACCAGGCTGTAGCATATTTCAACAAAACATTTCTACAACACCTAGACACAGTCGCTCCATTGTGCAAAATCAAGGTTAGAACCTCTACAAAGCCCTGGCTCAGTAAAGAAACCAAACAAATCCTCAAGTCCAGAGACACTGCCTGGCTTTGCTATAAAAAAACAAAGAAACAAAAAGCCTAACTAAGTACCAAGAACTGAGCAACTCTGCAAAAATATGCATTAGGCTGGACAAAAAATCCTACTACACAACATTACAAACTAAATACCAACACAACCCCTAAAAATTTTGGAAAAATGTAAACCAGTTACTAAAACCCACCCAAAAGGCTACCCCCAAACCAATCAGCTACCAAAACCCACCCAAAAAGGCTACCCCCAAACCAACCACCCCTGACACTAAAGTTCCCATCGAAACACAATCCAACTCCCACTTTGTGTACTCAATTCTATCCTTAGTATCACAGGACAGTTCCTACCTCACTATCCCCCCAACACAAATAACACTAATACAAGCTTTACCCTCAAAATAGTTTCCACCACTTCAATCAAAAGCATGATTTCCAAACTAAAAACCTCATCAACAGCAGCAGACCTACACCCCAGCTATTTCTTGAAACTCACAGCAGATGCTATTGCTATCCCAATTTCCACTCTCAAACAGATCAATTGTTGAAAACATGTACCCAAACTCTGGAAAATATCCTATGTTACACCCATACATAACTGCGGAACCTCCACTGAACTTAATAACTACAGACCTATTGCTTTACTCTCCCCCCTGGCCAAAATCCTAAATGCCAAATGCATCCATACCCAGATGCTAAAATATCTCCTAGACAGCAACATCCAGTCACCTTACTCAGCATGGTTTCAGACCTGCCCATAGTACCACTACAGCCCTCCTATGCTTCACAGACACAGTAAACAGTCTCAAAAATGAAGGCCTGCAGGTGTCAAATTTTGTTTGGATATGTCCAAAGCATTTGACACAGTCTCGCACCAAATCCTGCTAAACAAACTAAACCAATATCACCTATCAAATTCCACTCTTACCTGGTTCCACAGATACTTAACTGACAGGTACCAAGCTGTGAAATGGGAAAATTCTATCTCTCCTCAGCTGCCCATAACTATTGGAGTCCCACAGGGATCAGTCTTAGGACCACTACTATTCACAATCTTCACAAATGACCTCCATACCTCCACACAGCATGCATCTATCATTCAGTATGCAGATGACACTACCTTAATCGGTGCTGCACAAAACATTCCCACCCTCCTGCAAACAACTCAGTTAGCATTCACTGACGTTGAAAACTATCTTACCAAAGCCCAACTTATTCTCAATCCAAAGAAAACTCAGCTTATGGTTATAACCAGTTCTAACAAAAACACTGATAACAGTCAATTCACTATTTACTCCACAAATGCTACTCCAATCGCTCCAGTGGCACAAGCTAAGCTATTGGGAATAACCATAAACTCCCACCTAAAATTTGATAGTCATCTCACTTCACTATTAAAAAAGTACATGCCAAACTAGGATCACTCTACTGTATCAAACCATTTCTTACCAACACAAGATCAGCCATTGCTCGCTCCCAACTTCTATCCACCCTACTCTATGCATCTCCCATTCTGACTAATCTCAATAAAACTGAACTAAGCAAAATGGAAGCCTGTTATAAAATAATTGCCCGCTTTGCTGCAAATTGCTCATATAGAGCTCTTCACTGTACTGCTTTGAAACAGCTCCACTGGCTTAAAGTGCCTAACCTACAATCAGCTCTGCCTCTGTCATTCGATCTATTACCTCCCCAAAAAGTGTCCTGCCCACAAAAACCTAGTACAACAATCGCCTCTTAGATCATCAAGCAAACCACTACTAGAAGTCACCAACAGCTACAATAGCTTTGGAGATGCACTATATAGTAGTTCAGTGGCTAAAAAATGAAACTCTGCCCCCCACTAGCATTCAAAACACATCATCCAAAGCCTCCTTTAAAGACCTCATCAGGCAACATCTCAAGCAAAGTTGGCAGTGCCATGATTGCTCCCCAGGCTAGAGAAAGTGGATAAAGTACACATACTAAACCTATAGTACTTGATAATAGTTTTCAATCTTACTCACAAACACTGGCTAATCTACAATGTATGTACTGTACATGTGTTCTATGTATGTATTCTACCTATGTTCCAAATTTCAGCTGTACACCACAAATCTATTAATTACCTTTATTTTTAAATTAATATTTTTTTTGTTTGTTCTCTCCACTGTAACTGTTAATGTGCTGCATACCACTGTAAAAACATGTCTTTTTTAAATTGTGTATACTGATCATGTCTAAATAACTAAATAGATCTAATTTTTTTATGTGGAGATTTTCTCCCCGGGCCTCTTCTGAAAAAGGGCCTTTTCAGCTCAGACATCCCCGGTTAACAAAATTTAAAATAAAAAAATAAATGTTTCTGCAAGATGGCAGAAGCCTGACATGGCTCTCATAGCATCATGACTTAACAGTTTTGCAGTACCCCACAAAGTGCAGCAGTTCCATGACAGCAAGCAACAATCACAACACAGAGGAAGCCCCTTATATCAACATACCTGGTGTGTCCAGTTATGTGTCTGAAGAAACAGACTATTAAAATGAGTGTTCTGAATGACAAAAAGAAGAGTTAAAAGTACATTTTGAAAAACGGTAATAATTGCAAATACCTATTACCATTTGGGCCTTTCCTGGCTAAATTCCATTTCCAGCTGCTGAAGATATTAAGGTTGGTAGCACAACAGGTCATCATACTGATGTCTACATCAATAACTGGTCCTGGGGATGCCAGTTGCTTTAATCAGTAGCTTGACCAAGTCAAACTGCACACCCAACTTCTGAAACAGATAATCATATAGCCCCAGCAGCTACTTCTTTAAGTGGTGGTACAAGAGGTGGGGCTTAACTCTGCTATCCTCAGCACAACAGGGAGGTGTTCTTCAAGGTGCATTAGCAAGACAGCCACTGCCACAAATGTCAAGTAAAACAAAATTTTGGCCTGTAATCCATGCTGGAAATGTAAACTCTGAATAATGAGGAGCACAGCGTAGCACCACTATGGAGTGTGATGCACGTGCATTCACAGGCAACAAACACTGGCCCTGCTCATGGTGTATTGGTGGAACGCTGTGGACCCAGCTGCACATTATGTCACCTGCGCACTTCATCAAACTGTAGTAATGTGTAAACATACATAAAACATAACCTCATTTGAATATAGGCTATGCAAGCTACCACTGACATGTGGCTTAAGCAGACATTCAGCCATTTGAATACCACACCTCACACCAAAAAAGAAGCAGAATCAGCAACAGCACAGCATTTGGAAGCACATTTCTGGCAGCAGGGAAACAGTTTTTGGAAGGCACAGCACTGATGAGCTGCACAGGGTTTTGTAGTACCTTGGTAAGAAGGATATCTCTGGAGTGATGTGCATGTGAACCCTTGCCTAGAAACAGAGTATCGGTGCATGTATTAATACATGCATGTAGCCCATAAGTAACATATGCAAGCTTACTATCTGCAGTGTCAATGAGGGAAGACAGCCCACTATCACGACTGCCTGTATCTACACTATCCTACGTATGTTACACATAGATACTGTGAACTTGCATTGTGTGGGGATATCTGTAGTGGGGACGACCCCCATGAGTAATCCATCTCAGCAGTGGACTGTCACATTTTACTGCATAGGTGCCCCAACCCATATAGTCAGAGAAGCTGACCCATCAACTTCCAATCCCTGTGGGCCTCCATGTGACAGCCTCCCTCAAATTGATCCAGTCTTCCCTTTCTCCACTTGCAGCATCCATCCCAACTACTCGGAACTGTGCTCTGTAATTTGCTTGTAGTAAAAAAAAAAAAAAAAAAAACTTAGGAAAACACTCCCAGCAAAAATAACTAGCTCTAACAGCACATCTGGGCATCAAAATGTTTTTCTAAGTATTGTGATCAATGTGAACTTTTTTAAATATTTTACTGTATTACTCATTTCACTGATTATTTTTGTGGCGGATTCTAACTCTGTAATGGTTAATTCATTTTTAAATTAGAGGAGTAGAAGTTATAATTTTTTTAAAGTTTACATTCAAGATAATCTCTGAAAAAAAAAATATTTTTAGATATTACTATTTACTGCAGTATAGAAGGAAAGTGTTTATTTTCCAGTCTATACAGGCAGCTAACCTTTAGTAACAATTATATGTATACTAGTACACAGCTCGGACACAAATGATGTTGTTGTTGTATCTTTCAGCTTTTCCCGGTTAGGGGTCGCTACAGCGGAACTCCGGTCCGCTAATAATTGGCAGTAGATTTTTACGTACCGACTTGCCAGGTCTGACGCACAACCTTCAACAAAGGTACGCCCATTCATGCATGTCTCCACGCAGAAGACACTTTAGCTGTGAATCGAACAGGACAATGTCTTACTGTGAGGCGACAACGCTACCGCAGCACCACAAAAATGTAAAAAAATGAGGCTACCAGGTTGTGAACATAAACCCCAGACACCTGGTGTTTAAACGGTTTAAAGGACTGAAAAAAGCGGTTTTAATTCAAAAAGAATATTCTGTGGAATTTGTAGAAGATATCTTTATAGAAACTTTTCATGGAGAGAAAGGGGTTATACAAAACAATTTTATAAAATATAAGGAGCCCTACAGTAGTATGCACACAGTAACAGATTGATACAGGCAGAGGTGTTCCCTTTACTCAATTGTTTTCTGACATGTTTAGTGTACATAAAGCTTTATGAAGTCAGTGCTGAGGGATAACTGGAAAGTGCTCCTAGGTTATCTGGAGTTAACAAAATTGAGCGCTGCTTCCACATTTACAGGTAAGAAAGAAAATCACCTTAAAGATTATTAGAACACCATGGTCAGGAGAAATAAGGTACAAGAAAAAATATGAGCGAGACAACCTTGTAAAATGTGTAAAAGGTACTGCTTTATTCTCATGTGTCATTTGAGTATGCAGTTCTGGGATTGTTACTGCACCAGCTGTGCCCATAATAGAATTTCACTGTATTCCCTCCTCTTGTGAAAGTTTTATCTGGTTTCCTTCTCAGACTGATTCTGCCACGTCTGGTTTTGCCAAACAATGAACTTTCTGTGACATCAGTGATAAAAGAGTACAAGGTGGAGCCCATTTCCATTTACTTAGACATAGTAAGTAATACACAGACAGAAATCTTAAGTAATGTTAAGGTCAGTGAATAAGATCTTTTCAGGACAACAGGCATTAAATCCTTATATATGGTGATTCGTCATGAAAAGGGGCAAAAAGTGCATCACCATATGTCATTAAATGACAGTCAGCTTCTACCTGTGGAATTAGTGTCAGAAAATTCAAAAGTATTTATTTATTTTTGTTTACTGGAGTAGTGCACTGATTAATACTGACCCATTTCAGGCTTGGCCCGTTTGAAATACAAAAATTTCACATACAAAGAATACAGAAATATATGACAGAATAGTCCAGACTAATTGCGTATAGAACAGAACTGTATATACACATTCCAGTGAACAAGAACAATACAATGTACAAACAAGCAGAGTGTAATGTACAATATATCCATTAGTTTCTAACATGGGACAATGTAATCAGTGAATTTTGAGAGAGGAAGAGACTCAAAGGAGATGGGACATATCGCCGAATCCATGTTGAAGCAGGCATTTGTCTTGGATGAAGTGGTACTTTTTGAATTGCATTCTGAACAGCATTGCATTCTGAATTTGGAATAAGTGCCGATTTCCTTCATATCGACGAGCTTGCCAAACAGTAGGTGCCTGAGAGGTGACAGAACATGCAGTGCTGAGGAGTTTGGTTCTAAGGGTAATGAGAGGTGGTGTGGCTTGTGAGTAGTGCATCAGATTGTATGACGTGTTTCTTTAGTGAAGTCCATCTGCAACAGGAGTAAATGTGTGGAGCTGGAGTAGTCTGTAGAGTTGGGATCCTCAATGTAGGTTAAATCTTTGCTTTATGGGTAGCCATTTGGCTTTTTCTAGAGTGATAGAGTAATGCTCCCAGAAAGGTGAGTTTGCAATGAATCGGCAGAGTGCGAGTCTGAAATGTGAATGTTTTTCTTGGAGGCAGAGGCAAAAACTGGTAGCCAATACTCAAGTTGAGAAAGGAGAACTCTTTTACCCATGGCTGCTCTGGCTGTTTGGGGTAAAAAAGGGGAGATCTTTTTGGCCCAGAAGAGGAAGGAGTTTATTTTTGCTCTCATTTTGTCTATGGAGAAATGGAAATTTAGTGACTGATCAAGCCACAGTCATAGGTATTTGAAAATGAAGGTTGTCTCTATGACATGGTTGTGTAGGACAAAGATAGTTGAGAGTCAGGTGCTTGGTGAATTTTATGTGGAGTTCCAAAAAGCATAGTTTTGGTCTTGGTGAGGTTAAGTAGTAGTTTATGGTTTATGAGGCATTGGTGGAGCCCTTGTAAGTCCAACTGGAGCTGGCACTGATTGGCAAATGACCATATCATCAGCATAGAAGATAAGTGGGAGATTGAGGAGGTCACAAGGAAGTGTGTTAACGAATATGGAGTATAGGAGTGGAGCAATAACAGATACTTGTACAACATCTTTGGTAATAGAATCTTCTCAATCAGAATCTGTACCTATTTCAACTCTGAAATGACTGTCAGTGAGGACGTTTTTAAACGAAGGAATGACATCTTGACTAATGCCAATTTAAATTACTTTGTTTTGGAGAAGACCAGGTTTAATGAGTTCAAATGCCTTTGTCAGATCTATAAATAGGGCACCTGTAAGGAGGGCACTATCAGAGTTTAGTAGGATGTCAGTTAGGCACCAAAGTACTGTCATAGTACTTTGTCTAAGCCAGAATCCATGTTGTTTGTATAACAGCAGATGGTACTGCTGAATATATAGAGAGAGTTCTGGTTCAGGAGGTTTGCACAGAACTGGGAGGACGGATACATGATGGAGGTGAGAGGCATCTTTTGGGTTGTTTTGCTTTACGTGGGGTTTAATATTTCCTTTTTGTTTAAAAGCCAGTAGTTCCAACAAATGAAAGGAATAACAGACAGACACAATGACTTCCATTTAAGCTAATCTTGTAATGTGGTATTGGGAAGAAAAGCTGGTGGATATCAATTTATTCAAGCATATCAGTTTCTTCAGTTACTTCATTAACGGCTTTTTGGTATGGACAGGATTTTGTGATGAATTTCTTCAATTGTTAGAGATTTAAATAGCAAGGACTCTTTAGAAATTACAAGCAATGAAAACAATGCTAGAATATTTCTGACATCTTAATTTATAGGCTCATAGAACATTACTAGGATAATGGCTTAAAAGCTCTTACGAGCCTAGCCAGTACAACCTGATTTAGCCCAATATGTGGCCCCTTGAGGCAAAAAGATGGCAAAGGTTTGTGCATATGTCTTGAGTATTTTACAGATTGCCCCCATCCATAGGGGACATAGGTGCTACCCCAGGTGTGAGTTTGCGATTCCCCATCCATTCATCTAGATTACATTTGCACGGGGTTAGAGAAGGGCTGTTTAACATGGATAGGAAGCCTGTTCCAAAAAAGGGGTAATCTCTGTGACACATATCTGGCTCTCCAACAGATTTTGTTTGAGTCACTGACTAGGTTTAGATCCCTAGATTGGGTGACTGTCATGCTGTTGTGTCTTGCGGATGTGTAGCAGCTGGATCAGGGCAGGATTTGAGAGTGCCTTGTAGGTTAAGCATAGGTCACCCCTTAATAGTCGGTAAGAAACAAAAAGTGATGGGGCTTAAGACTATCCATACAGGATATGTTGTTAATACCCTGTATTTTCTTGTGAAGAACCTCTGGAATCACTTCAGCTGTTTCAGGTGCCTAGTCAAGTACATGCCAAATGGCGCCTTGTACTCAATTACTGGTCTAATGAGGGCAGAATACAGTGGGACTATAATTTCTTTGGAGATGGATGCCATACCTTTACTTATAAAATGTGCCACACGGAATGACTTCTTCACTACTTTGGACACATGAGTTCAGGTAACAATCCATTTGTGTACCTATATTTCTCACCTCTGAGTCTACTCTTAGGAGTGTACAGTTAATGTTGAAATTTGCAGGGGTCTTTGGCTTCCCAAAGGGTATGATAATGCATGTTTTCACATTTAGTTTTAGGCCATGGCTCTGGCACCAATCATTTGTCCAATTTAGACCCTCCTGATGGGGATCTACTTCAGTCTATCAAAATTCACATAACTGAAATTTAAAAGAACTTGATAAAAAGATTGGTATTGCACATGAGCAAACCTTTACAATGCTGAAAGTCATAAGAATGAAAAATCTGCTGCTCCATTTAAATACATCATTTCAAAACAAAAATCTACCTTTTGTTCATTTTTGCAGGGAGTGCAAGTCCCCCTGGACAACACATTGTGGAGGGCTGCACCCCCCACACCCCCTGTAAATTATATACAGCTCTGAGATAGCACTACAGTGGGGAAAAGGGTAAATCTCATGATCTACACTCTACTGTGATCTCCATTCAGAAGCTCCGAGTGGCGTGTGACATCTATACCTAGTTTTTCATTCTTATGACTTTTTGGCATTGTAAAGGTTTGCTTATATGCGATTCCAATCTTTTTGTCTCCTTTTAAATTTCAGTTATGTTCACATTTGATAGACTGAAGTAGATCCCCTGAAGGATATCTACATCATTGGGGAATTCAATGATTGCTCCCAGCTTGCAGTCATTGGCAAACTATCATTCAGATTCCTTCCATATTAGCCTTGATGTAAGAGAATATATTCCAAACAGGAGTGGTCCCAGGACTGAGCCCTGTGGCACACCACTAATAACTGGTATAAATTGAATATGGTTGCTGCTTCAACATAACCGTTTCAAAAATTCATGAAAAAAATATTTTTGCATTTCAGCAGCATGCACTCTCAGTTTCAAAAGGAATACTATAGGGAATAGTAGAAGCACCATATTTTTCATTGTGTATATATAGAGATTAGTTACAAATCTCCTGGAACATTCACACATAGTAAAGTTTATGTGGGTTAGTTAGCAATATGCTCAACAAGTGATTCATTTTACATGGGTAAGAGTGGAAGAAAATTAAGAACTGGAATATACGTTTATGAAATTACACATAAAAGTGCAGTTAGTGCCATGACTAAACATAACATGCAGTGTAGGTATTAAAAAGGAAACATTTTTTCATGTGGTAGACTTTATCAGTAAAAACGTTAGGGGTGGAGGAAGGGACCTTACTTTAGAATATAGTCAGTATGACTGGCAGGTTAAGAAGTGTACTTACCTGCAATGGCACAGCACTGCACCAGCTTTGAATAATATTAATTTCAAAAATTAATTAAAATGAAGGGCCTTAAAGAAGAACTGTAACTTTTTGCATGCTTTTTATATGCAATTAATATTTATTCATACAGTATTTTAAAAGCTTGCTGTTACAGATGTTTGATCATGTGACTATTTTGTTATTTAGGTGTGTGTGTGTGGGGGTGGGGGGGGATAGATTCCACTAACTTATCAGCATGATGAAGATGAAGTCTCATTTTAAAGATTTTGTGAGATAAAAGTGCACACCGATTCAACATCTACTGTGTTTAACTTCTTTTACTTTGTTTCTACGGCACTGTTAGCTTTGTTTTTTAATTTTACTTTGAAAATTTGTAAAAGCATGTTTGCAGTTTTCTACATTTTTTGGAAACTTCAAGTATGATAAAGTACTATTCAAGCCAGACTTAAAACTGGAGCAGTCCACAGATGTAGCACAATGAAAGAATAGCTCAGTCCACAATCATTATTAATAAATAGCCCAGTACCTATGTAAAAAAGGACAGAGGAAGGGTCTACACCCTTACTGATAACCCATATACAAAATCTACTCTACATTTTACAAAGTTTTCTGGGAAGATTACCTTTACAGAAGACCACCGCCCTGTCTGGAACACTTTAGAATACAAGGAGTAAGTAGCATGTCCTATGCAGACCGCCTCAAAGCCCTATCATTGTATTCCATCTCCTACATGGTGTTTAGGGAAGAGCTAAGCCTGGCATACAAGACAATGTCAGACTCCACCCTGATGGGCATCCTGCATATCTGCAACATAAACAGCACCAGAATGACCTGTTCTAAAGACTTGAACCTTCCCTGTGATATAAAAAGGACCTGCTGGACAGAGAGGGGTCTCTGTCCCAGAGATGATAGTCTACTCTGGAATGGGCTCCCCATCCATGTGAAGCAGCATTCCTCCCTACTCCAAATCAAGTGTAATGTGGACAACGGGATGGGGAACAGGAACTTCTCCCCTGGTTTGGCACCTATGTCTCTAATGGACACACGCAGCCAGTAAAGGTTTCATTTCCCAAGCTCCTGCTTATACTTATCAAGGCCATTATAATTTATAAGAAATTTGGGATGCATACCTAGGGTTAAAAATGCCCTAATGTTTGTTAGTCTACTACACCCCTATGAAACTAGATATAGACAATACCCTAAAACCACAGCAAATGGGATATGGTTCCTTGTGGGAGTTATAGCATCATCTGTGCAGAAAGCAACAGCCAAAAGGTCATAATCAGCTAGGGGAAGATCAAACACATCAATGGAAAATTCAGTCACCATCGCAGAAGTTTTACTGATTTCACTAAATGACCACCAGCTAATGACTGTTCTAGACATTGAAGACTTCACCATGGAGGATAGCTTGATAGAATAACCATGAGCCCAAATCAGTCTACAAGAACCTTCAGATTTATGTATGACAAGTTCTGTTTTTATTTTAAAGACAGCAGATTTCTTCTGTGAAGAATTATAACACTTACCAGATTAAGAAGGAGCCACTGAAGTAGAAGGGAAGATGTTGTATCAACTGCAATACAGAACAAAACTCACATCGAGAAAAATCATGAAAAATCCACAATTTAATAGAAATTTAGATGGAAAAATACAAAGCTTTTGGGCATAGCCCTTCCTCAGTACAATGCTAACAATCCCACCAATCCCATTGAAATACCTCAAATTAAAATTGTGTGATACAACCTACCAACAATATTAGAAGACCGATTAATCAATAACATTTATGACAAGATAAACTGCATACAAATAAAAATAATGTTGCTTATAAATAAGTTTCCAAAAATACATTTAAAATCACATATCAATAAAGTACACATCATCTGTATTGCAATTTTTTTTTTTTTTTTTTTTTTTTTTTTAACTAAAATGGGCTTTAAATTAACAGTAGTATTAATCCCTGGATAACTGTCTGCAGCCTATGTTATTATCCAGTCATACTCTCTTATTTCCAGAGTGTTATTAATATTGCCCCTCATATTGCCCCTCTCCAGGGTTCTTCATAAGTACATCTATAACTGTAAATTTGAATTCATGAATCACATCATATTCCAATACATGCTTAACTAATGCATTTGAGGGAATATCCCTACGCATTTCAGACAGATGTTCTATAACATGGTCTTTAAGTCTTCTGTTACATTTACCCACATAGAACACAGTACATTTAACTAAGGTTGCAAGACATACAATATTTTCCGTATTACAAGTTGAAAAACTGCAAAATGTAAATTCTTGTGATGTTGAAGGATGTATAAGAATGTTATCAGCTATCTGGACATAACAGAATATGACTAGATAATAAGACTGGCTGCAGACTGGTATCCAGGGATTAATACTACTTAGTTTAAAGCCTGTTTTAGTTAAAAAAAAAAAAAAAAAAAAAAAAAAAAAAAAAAAAAAAAATGCAATACAGATAAGTGTATTTTACAATATGTGATTTTAAATGTATTTTGTATAAATGGTTATTTATAAGCAACATTATTTTTATTTCTATGCAGCTTTTATCTTGTCATAAATGTTATTGATCAATTGGTCTTATGATATTGTTGGTAGGTTGTGTCACATGATTTTAATTTCAGGTATTTAAATGGGATTGGTGGGATTGTTATTATTATACTGAGGAAGGACTATGCCTGAAAGCTTTGCATTTCTACATATAATTTTGCATTAAACTGTGGATTTTTCTTGACATTTCTTGACCTGAGTTTTGTTCTGTATTGGATCGTTGTATTACTTGTGACAGAGTTCACCACTGTGTTTGTTTCTTTTTTTGTTGCATCAATTGCAGACGAGAATTACTTTGAAAGAAAAACATTTTCTAAAGTCTTTCTATATTAAACCTAATGCACAAATAACTCCTTAGGCAATATGGACATTTAATGTGCCAGTTAGCAAGTGGAAAAAGTTTGCACAAGTACACTTACAAAATGTATCACTCAGTAATATTGTTGGCCTCGGCCCAGCAATGTAGAAACAAGTTTTCAAACAATATCAAGAAACACAAATACTGATTGCACCTACAAAGACAATCAATATGAATTAAAAATGCGTAAAGCAGCTTGGGTCACTGCTTTCTCAATTTGGAGCATTGCAAAAGTAAAAAAAGAGAGGTGGTGCCATGTTGTATGATGGAAAGGGGGTATTGGAATGCAGTCTTGAGAAAGTCTAATATGCTATGTGGTCTTAACACCTGCAGGTAAATCCTAATGGTGATCAAAGACAGCCCCCCTTCTGCTCTGGCAGAGTTACTAATTCCATCTATACACAAGGAAGATATATTTTTCTAGAAGTGTATCCCTAAAACATGATCTCAAGATCAGCGAATAGCAGAAACTTGTTACCAATAAATAACTCCATCAACCAAACTATGGCATCCTTGACCAACAGCTAATGACTGTCCTAGACATGAAAGACTTCACCATGGAGGACAACTTGACAGAATAACCATGAGCCCAAGACAGGTAACATCCACAGGGCACCTCACATGGTAGCTGTTGAATAAAGTGCACATAGCTGACCTTCTGTGCAACCTTAGCATATTAGTCGACATCATGTGCAACTGCTGGTAACATAGTTAGACACCAATACCAATGCATCTTATCAGAACCATGCTAAAAATGACATTTTGGGTAGGGGGCAGCACAAATTTCTAGTTGACAAGTTCATATGGTAGACAGTAGATTAAACCACTTAAGGTGGCCCTAATTTGTAGTCATACCTACAATTCCTACCACCCCCTGACAGACAGCTGTATTCTCACCTCATTAGTTACAGTGTCCACTATAAAAGCAGAGTTTAAAATTGAGTGATCCCTTTACCAATCCATTAACCAATGCTGGGTGCTCCCTACAAACTCCTCTCCAAATATCAAAACTTCCAGTTCAAAAAGTCTGTGGGGCATAGGCTGCAACTACTACAAATTTCTCACCCTTAAGACCTTCTGGCATATGAGGTCTGAGTCTATAGTTTGTATAACAACTTGCAATGCCTATGCACACATGTACTTCACAACCTCACACCACCCCTATCTCCAACACTTTAAAGGTGAGAAGTACACAGTGTCACTCTGTTGCTGGTCCGCACTTGTCCCAGTGTGTTGTCATAATCAGTCAGTGCACTGTTGAAATTAATGGCTCAATACACTATTCATCTCTCATTTCTGGGCACTCAGCCAGTTCTGAAAGAAATAATTCTATATTTGAATTTTGCACCTGTCAGAGCACTGGGTGAGTTTATCTCTGTACGAGGCTTAGTACACTGTACAGACAGCAGCTGCATCTCTGAATTTGTCTAAAATAATGCATCTCTGAATTTGTCTAAAATAATGGTTTATCTGTTACATTTCTCATTTGTGCCTTTTATTTTCCCTTCCACTCTCCTTTCTTCCTTGCAAGGGGATTTACACATCTTATTACCTTCATTTGTTCTGTGCTTTTAATCCTTTTTACTATTAGGTTATCCACATTTTTAACTTTTAATGTGTGTTGATTTCTTTATTATCTTTATAAACAGCTTGCTTTGTTTAGTTTAATGCATGCATAAAACAACAGAAAAGATACCAGAGTAACTAACATTCTGCATTATAAATGAACTCTCCCTTATCTAATAGCATGCATTTTAAAGACAAGTGCTTTAAGTAAGTTCCACATTCATCAGTGTGAACATTTCTTTATTAATAATGAAGAGACAAAATTAGAGCATTTAAAATAAACCCCATACACCGAAAGTCACTTATGACACAGATATGTATTCATAGTGAAAGGAGCAAGCCAACATCAACTTCATCATCCAAAACCATTTCCGTCATGTTACATTGAAGAAATACACCAACCATATCACATTAGGCACTTGATTTCTTAGGTGTATTTGTCCATTAGAGGAACATACAATATACTTACACCACACAAAACATTGCTTTTCAACCGTTTTAAGTTATCTATTTTAGTTAAAAAGAGTTTTTCTGAAAATGAAATGGGTACTTAACATCTACATTCAGAACTGCTTTCTAAAAGTTACTGCAGTGAAGGACATTTTGTTTTCTTTCTGAAAATGTATGCTGTTTTTTCGACTGGCACTCTTACCGCAAGTACAATTGTAATGAAAACTGCTGTTCCACAATTGTAATCAGAGAAGCCTGCCTGTGCCAGTGGTAGAGAGGTAAAGGCCCAACTACAGCCCAGATGACCAGAGTTCAACTACCCGCACAGGTGTTTGATGATGTAGACAAGGATGATGGGGCATGCCCATCCAGGGAATTGTGGTTCTCAGTGAGTTCACACTGCTGTTCTGATGACAAGGCCTCCACTGGAGAAGAGAGGCTGGACTTAATGCACAGAGTTAATGCCAGGTTAGATTTGAGTGACTGCAGTCCCTGTTGGTGAAAGAAGGGTGATACGTATGCAAAGGCAAGGGGGGGGGGGGCAAAGGTGGTCCTTACAGTGATACAAGAGGGAGCACAAAGCACTCTCATAACTGCCTGGATAATAGCTCCCCTTGGATAGTGAAATGTCTGATAAAAGGGATGCTTGATGATCAGCAGGCATGGAGGCAAAAATCATTCAAAGAGTGTACTTGGAGTGTAAGTTACACGTGAAGAAACTGTAAGGGAAGGGACAGGTAAACTGGTAAATGCATTAAGGCTAGATTAATTAAGCTAACTGTCTCAGTCTACCATCAAGTAAATATGATATAATGCAGTATTGGCTTTCATTAAGGCAATATTACTAGAAGAAATATTTTTAAATGAGTGCTGTTTACATCAATCTAGTTGTTCAGACAAGAACATTTCCTCTCACTGTACAACCGAAACATTTAAAGAATTACTGGACAGATCCCATTTCCTGTAACCCTAGTCCCTCCCAATACATTTCTCCATCCCATTGCATGAACATATGCTTAGAAAGACAAAATGTCTAAGTGCTGACACTTGTGATCCTGCCCTTCATATAATGGTAGGGGTAAGTCTGCATAATATTGTATGGATGTGCAGATGCTTAACACTAAAGAAGCTCAACTTACTAGCACTACCCAATCAACTTACATTCACTCAGTTTCAAATTGCCCACAAAATAATACACAAACCATACACATGCTCTTCTCTACAAAACGTTCTCAAGCACTATTCCCCACCACGTTGCCTTCGCTCGGGTAATCGGAGCCTAATAATAATCTCCAAATGCTGTAATACAGCTGGAGTCTCACTATGCCCATCCTGTGCCACCAGACAGTGGAACTCCCTGCCTATCCTACTAAATCAGGGCCATCTATGCATCTAGCTTTAAGCACAACCTAAAACAGTACCTAAACTCTTCCTGGTTCTGTTCTTGTTCACACCCTGACAATCTCTCGGCTCTCCCAGTTCACTAACCCCCAACTCTCCAGCTCTCCTACCTTACCCTGTAAAAGTAAATAAATTCTATCTATATTTATAACTGTATACTGCTTTTCATCATGCCTATGAAAATGAAATTTGTATATTGCTGCATATGTAAAGGCAAACTGTTTATTACTGTATAACACTCCTAAAGAAATCAAATTGTATTAACCTCTGTCTTGATAGTATTACCCATTGGATAATTGCAAAACACAATTTGTACTGTTTAGAAACTGATTCTTTTTCCTTCATAAATTCTTTGTAATTTTTCTAACTCTAATGGAGCTTTTCTCCATGGGCCTCTGCTGAGTGCCCAGTCGGAACATCCTGGTAAATAAAAGGTTATAAATAAATAAATAAAAATAAATGTGAAAACATTTAACAAATGCACACCACATATATGGGATCTGTAGTGTTGACTTGTAGCCTGGCGTGCTTCCATTATACAGCCAAGAGACGCAGCTTACCTCAGATATACACTGGTCTCAGCAGCCTGTCCTCACAAGGGGCCAATCTGACCTAGTGAGTTACTAACTTTGCTTCTGATACCTGATGATTGGGATCATGACCAAGAGCTGAGCTATGAAGCACAGGGTGGGGAAGGCTATATCTCGCTCCACGTTTACTGTTTTGATTTTGTCTTGTCTCCTTCTCATGTCTCATCAGACTGACATATTATAACTCATTATTATCCTTTTTTAAGCCCTTTTGTTTCCAGTAGTGTCTGGTGAAGGCCCAGACAGACACTGTTGTTCCTGGGTTCCACAACCTATGTGGGGCTATTGTGTATCAAATTTACAACAATGCACAAGGAAAGCAGGTATGCAGCTATAATTTGCTGTCTTAGTCTGTAGGGGGGGGTGCTGTTCCTACATGGCCAAATGTGTGCTCCAAAGTCAAGGTATATACGTGTCACCTACGTTGTGTAAGTGCAGGTGCTCACCGCGCACACACCTTCCTCCCAGCAAAATAATTTGCATCTTGATATGAAGTTATGTACACTCAGCATTAGTGACAAATCAAATACTCACTGACACTCACCATATGGCTCAACAAAGAACAAAGGCTGAATTCCTCCCCAATATACCTGAAGAACAGCAAGGCAGTGTGAAAGCTTCATTTTCTCCAACTCTCTAGTTCTTACAGACTATACCAAAACCCAATTAACACATAACAGGTACACTTTACTGTTGGGGAAGGGTCTGCCCCATGAGAACGTTTTACCCCTAAGATGTACACTTTACTAAAGACAAATGGATACAGGCAACTGCACATAAAAAGCTTCTTAGGTGAAAATAATGACTGCTTAAAAACATGGAAAAAATAATCTGGTTTAACAGTGAACATGGGTTGCATCAACCACAATGCAAGGAACAAGAGATGCTTGTGGAAAGCACATGGCTAGTTTAGCAGGCTGCTTGGTTTCATCTATTTTTTTTTATTTGCCCCATATTAAATCTGTACAGCACTCTATCTGCTATCAGAGCAGGATTAATCACAGTATTAAAGCACTAAGGAGTCAAACATTTGTATCAACCACTTCTACATAATTAATTGCTGTACACGAGACCAACTTACCTCTTGCACAGCAGGACACATACTAATTCTATACAACATGGCATTTGCGGGAAGTTGACAAGGCAAAATACTGCACAGGTTTTCTGTCGGATACTCAGTAAACACACATGTAATCAGGACAGTACATGCATGGAGACAGTGGTGTCTGTAGGTAGTGAGGAAAAAACACAAACATTAAGACTAGCATTGACATGCACACAAGTGCACACCTTTAGGTTGAAAGCCTAATGGAAACATTTAGAGGATATCCTGGAAGGAGGTACATGACAGAATGGAAAAAAAGTAAGTGCACACTGTCAGGAATTTTGGAGAAGGACTATTGAGGAGATAAAGGGGAGGAGTGCTCACAGTGACTGCTCAGTAGATCAAGCTAGCTGCCTGCAAGAAAGGAAAGGAGGACTCTGGAAAGGAGAAAAAAAGAAAGAATAAAGGGGAACTGGGGGATGTTCTGTGGTACGTTAACCAAGTACAACGTAACAAGTCTGTATTTAATTCCTCTCGTTAGTTCTGTATGTAAACACTACATGCATATACAGAATGTGACTCAGCTAAAGCATTTACACTTGTTGTGTCTTTCGGCTTTTCCCTGTTAGGGGTCACCACAGCAAAACTCCGGTCCGCTAATGATTGGCAGTAGAATTTTACATGCAGAGTTGCCGGCGGACAATGCTACCGCAGCACCACCACTGCATTTACATAGGTCTCATCACAGATGGGTTCTCTGCCATCAGGCGGGTCCTCAGTCGGCTGAATTCCAAAGTCTAGGTCCGGCATCGGTTGCTGTCGCCTTCTTTCCTGACGTCAGTGAGACAGGGGTATACAAGACACAGCCGATGCCATTTTCTTCAGTCTTTCTTGCCCCAGATGTCAGGTGCCCCCAGAAGGAAGGCAATACATAAATTATATATATAATCATGCAATGCAATATAATTAAAAATCAGTAGTTGCAAGCAAATACACCATAGAAGGATAACCCAATCAGGTTGTATGAGGAGGTGTTAGCCACTAGGCCTTTACCAAGAGGGAAGGAGGAGGAAACCTGTACTGCAGCTGTATGAGCACTCGAACATCTACATTTATGGTAGGTACAAAACTGTACTATGTTCATCGTGCATACAGCTGCAGTAATCACAGATGGGTAGAATCCCAAAGCTACGCACAGGGTGGTAGGCACTAGGTGGAACTAGGAAGAGCCAGAATGCCCTGCAACACAGCAGTGGCAAAGCCTGCTCTAGTTTTGGAGTATAAAGGCAGGTGGTAGTGTTTTGTGAAGGCATGCACAGAACTCCAAGTGGTTGCCTCCAAAATATCTTTGATAGGGACTCCTCTGTGGAAGGCTGTAGAGGTAGCTGTGGCCCTTGTGGAGTGGGATCTGATGCCTGTAGGAACAGATTTGCCATGAAAGGAGTAACAAAACCGTATGCAGTGCCTATCCATTTTGAAACTGTCTGTTTGGAAATTGGCTTCCCTTGAGCTCCTACAGCATAGGACACAAAGAGTTGTTCTGATTTCCTGAAAGGCTTTGTTCTGTCCAAATAGTAACGTAGCTGTCTATGGATGTCTAAGGAATGTAGCAGCCTTTCCCCTTTGTTTTGAGGATTGGGGTAAAAGGTAGGTAAGTGTATGGCCTGATTTAAAGCTACCCTGGATACTACCTTAGGCATAAATGACGGGTTGGTTCATAGGGAAACCCTGTCCTGATGGAAGATGAGAAAGGGCTGCACAGCCATGAGGGCTTGTAGTTCCGAAACCATACAAGCTGAGGTAATGGCCAGAAGAAAAGCTGTTTTCCAGGACAAATATTGCAAATCTGTTGAGGCAGCTGGTTCAAAGGGGGGCAATGTTATTTTTTCTAGAATGTAATTAAGATCCCAGGCTGGTATTGGTTGTTTCCTTGGAGGTCTTATATTCTTAGCCCCTCTGAGGAACTGTCTTAAGAGTGAGTGAGAGAATAAGGGTGGATCAGTGTTGTATTCTGCAGAAATGGCTGAGGCATGAATTTTGATGGAGGAAAATGAAAGTCCACTGTTCAACAGCTCAGCTAGATACTGTAATGTCCGAGGCAAATTCAGTTTTCTAGGATCCTGGCCTTTTTTCTCATTCCAAGTGCAAAACCATTTCCATTTTGCGGAGTAAGCCTTTCTAGTAGATGGCCTTCTGGCCTCCAAAATGACATCCTGTACCTCTTTGGAGAGTAGGGTCTGTTGTGGCATTAAGGAATTTTCCATGCAGCCAGATTGAGTGTTTTCAGCTGACTGTGAAGAGTTTTGTAGCTGTGCTGAGTCAGTAGAAGAGGCATTAGAGGTAGGGTCCAGGGAGGAGTATGTGTTAGGCTCCTCAGAGTGGGTACCAGTGTTGTCTTGGCCAATCTGCAGCAATCAGTATCATCTTCGGTCTGTCTGCTCTTGCTTTCAAGAGCACCTTGGGCAGAAGAGGCAAAGGTGGAAAGGCGTAAACTGTCAGTGCTGCCCAACTGAAAGAAAGGGCGTCCACTCTCCAGGCCTTTGGATGGAAGGTCCTTGAGCAGAACTTTGTCAATTGATGATTCCTGTGGGAGGCAAAGAGATCTATGTCTAGCCTTCCCCACGCTTGGATTATCTTTGTAAACACTTGAGGATGCAACTTCCATTCGTGTGGGTCTGTCATATTTCTGCTTAGATTGTCTGCCAGCATGTTTTCCAATCCTGGCAGGTACTGTGCTTGAAGTTCGATTTGCCATTCCAGAGCCAAGTTCCAAAGTGACATGGCTAGCCTGCACAGGGGGTATGAATGTGTTCCTCCTTGTTTGTTTATGTACCACATTACTGTGGTGTTGTCTGTTCTTATCAATAATTGCCCTGGATGCAGGAGGTCCTTGAAAGCTGTAAATGCATTTATCACTGCTAGCATTTCCTTTTGATTGATGTGAAGGTGCTTTTCCTTTTGGGACCATTTGCCCTGAATGCACCTGTCTGTCATGTGTGCCCCCCAGGCGTAGTCTGAGGCATCTGTTGTGATGACTTGATTTGCTTGAGGCTTGCATTCTGGTAGACCTGTGTTTGTTTGGCATGCTTGGGCCCACCATAGAAAATCCTTTTGCAAACATGGGATTATTGGTATTATTGTTTCCAAACTGTGGCTGTGTTGAGACCATAGGTTTTTTTAGGTACCATTGAAGTTTCCTCATATGCAGCTTTGCACATGGGATTAGAAGAACGCAAGATGCCATGAAGCCCAGAGCCTGCAGGATTTTCCTTGCAGTTAGCCTGGTACAATTTGCTAGTATTTTGAAGTACTGAGTTAGTTGCCCCTGTTTTTCTGGTGTAAGGTAGGCCATCTGGGTGTTTGTGTCCAAGTTGGCACCCAGGAAAGTTATTTTCTGAGATGGTGTTAGCCTGGATTTCTCTTTGTTGACTGTGTATCCCAGAGAATTCAATAACCGTGTTACATAAGCCAGATGTTCCAGAAGTATGCGTTTGCTGTCCGCTTGATCAGGCAGTCGTCCAAATAAGGGTAAATTTGCATCCCTTGAAGTCTGCAGTAGGCAATTACTGATGCCAGGCATTTCGTGAATACTCTGGGCGCAGTAGATAAGCTAAAGGGCAATGCAGAGAATTGATAGTGGATTGAACCTGCAAGAAATCTGAGGTATCTTCTGCAGCTTTGTCTGATTGGGACATGCAGGTATGCCTCCTTGAGGTCCAATGTTACCAGCCAAACTCCTTGCCCAGCATGGGAAGAAGCTGCTGTAAGGTGAGCATCTTGAATTTTGGCACGAGTAGAAATGTGTTTAGGATGGATAAGTCCAAAATGGGTCTCCAGTCGGTTCCTTTCCTTGGTACCAGGAATAGTCTGGAGTAAAAACCTTGACCTTGTTCGTGAGTAGGTACCTCTTGAACAGCTTTCATGTCCATGAGCTTTGAAATTTGTATTTGAGCCTCTGCTCTTTGATTGTGTGGCAGGTTCGGCATGCCTCTCATTTTTGGAAAAGTGTGAAAATGAAATCTGTAGCCTCTGTTTATGATGTCCAGGATCCATTTGTCTGTTGAATTGATATGCCAATTTCTTGTAAATAATGCCTGCTTTCCTCCCAAGGGCGCTGCCAGCTGAGACTTGCTTGGCATGAAAAGGGGAAGTCATTGGTTTTGTTTCCAGTATTGTTGTGCACTGTCTTCGCCACCTCTTGGTGCTGGAGTTTGCCATTGTCTGCCTCTATATGATCCTTGACATTGTCCTCTGCCCCTTGTGCGCCTGTATCTACCTCTTTGGGGTTTGTCCGTGGCTGGAAAGGACCAGTTTTTTGAAGGCCAATTTCTGCTAAAACGTGGTGGTTGAACCTGTAGAAAAGCTTTGACAGTTTGCATAGATTTAGCTTTTTCTTCCATTTTCCGTAGCATCCCCTCAGCATTAGTACCAAATGATACATCCTTTTGTAAAGGAGCATCTAGTAGTTTAGCTTTAACATGATCAGGCAAGGTTTGTTCCCTAAGCCAGGCATGTCTACGAATGACTGATCCTGTAACAGCAGCTCTACTTGAGGCCTCTAGAGCATCATAGCCACATTGTAAGGTGTGTTTACCCACTTGTTTTGCACTATGCATCATATCCTGCAACTCCTTCAAATCTGGTTGTTCAGGTTGTGACATTTTATTCCTCAATTGTGATAACAGAAACTGCTGATATTTAAGCATATGGAACTGACAATTTAAGGCCCTCATGGCTAGGGTGGCTGAGGTATATACCTTTTTCCCCCACCTTTCTAAGGATCTAGACTCGCTTTCGGAAGGTAGTGGATTCTTAGCAGTACAGGCCTTCATTCCCTTAGGGCCCTGAGAAATGGTTTCAGGGTCAGCATTATGGCTTTTGTAAAGAAATTGGTGAGAGTTAGGAACTCGGTAGTACCTTTCAGGCTTGACTGGGGCAGGAGGCAGGGAACCCGGATTAAGGCAAGCCTCCGAGTAAACATCATCAAGTATGTCCAAGACAGGAGGTATCGCCAGAGGTCTGTGCTGAGGTAGCAAAAGGAATTCCCCAAGTCTTTTCTTGGAATCAGAAAAGTCTTGGCCTTCCCAATGGAAGTGTTCCCTCAAGGTATGCAAGGTTTCCCCAAAAGAAAAATCCTCTGGGGGAGATACAGAAGGAATGGACTGCTCTGCATCAGAATCTTCAAAAGGGGAGTACGAGTGTTCCTCTTCATCAGAATGTTCTGAAATAATGGAGCCCTGGTCAGAAGAGGGGGAATCTTCCTCCACTCTGGATCTCTTGTCCGGAGGGGGTTGGGAACCCCTGATAAGAGTAATTAAATCCTCAGCCATTTTTAGCATCTGCTTTTTAGGCATGGGACCTGGAGATGGGCCCTGTGCAACGGGCCTCTTGGGATGCATGGCTGATTTGGACTTAGTAAATGCCTTTATGGAAAAGGAAGATGAGGGTCTAAAGACACCATGGGTGGAAGTGGACCTGTCCACATTAGGAGGCTCAACACTCACAGTAGCTTTGGTAACTGTAGTCTGGGTATGGGCCGAGGCACCTGCGGTCTTGATTACAGAAGACACCGCCAGAGAAGTGTCGTCGGTAGTCAGGGGCTGCATAGGCGCCTCGCTGAGAACATGACCACATGTAGCCGGTTTTGGCGTGGTGTCGGAGGAGACTGCGGATCTCGCGTGTCGGTCTTTGTCTTTGCGTTTTTTGGACAAAACGGTAGTCGGAGTCTCCGATGACATTTTATAATCAAAAGCTTTACCAAAAAAGTGCTGGGCGAACTCCGCCCGACGCTTAATAGTGCGTTTATTGAAAGTAGCGCAAAAGTGACAGCCCGAGACGTCGTGGTCTGGGCCTAAACAAGGTATGCAGAGGGAATGGAAATCCTTATGCGGTATTTGCTTCCCACAAGAAATACAATTGTTAACTTTGTCTGACATCGGTCTGAGGCAAGAAAAGTTTCCACAATGGGGTACTTAGCTTTAAAGAAGACTTCGGTTTCCAAATTTTCATAATTTCAGGAGCTGGCCGACCGGCACTTGCGAACTGCTTCTGCTTCGGGCACCGCGCGGCAAAAAAGACTGAAGAAAATGGCGTAGGCTGTGTCTTATATACCCCTGTCGCACTGACATCAGGAAAGAAGGCGACAGCAACCGACGCCGGACCTAGACTTTGGAATTCGGCCGACCGGGGACCCACCTGACGGCAGAGAACCCATCTGTGATTACTGCAACTGTATGCACGATGAACATCCTGATGGTGATGACAGTGTGAAAACCAGCTGTAGAACTTGCAACTCTGTGGCAATTGTGTCATTGATCTTACAGACCCCCCCCCCCAAAACCAGAATGCACCCTAAGGAGAACTTCCTTACAGTACAATGGAGGCAGGGCAGCAATGGTTTCTGTCAGTTTTAACTCTGCTATGAAGTCATCTTTATCTTGCAGTTATGATGTAGCTCCTGTAGGCTATATTCAACTCTAAGAATATATATTGAGTTTGTAGCTTTTGTTCAAGTAGGAAGCCTACATTCCTGAAATGTGAAGTGATTTCTGACTTTGGAGCTGTAGTGCTTGAATACAGCTGTTCTCATCTTCAAGAGAGGTTTTATGTTAACCAGTTTGTAACAGAGGGGGAAGCAGACTGCAAAACAATCCAGCCAGGTTTTCAATGCCAAAGTAGAAAAGTTGTAAGTGTTCTGAAAAGATATCGTGGGAGCACAGTGCTACCAGACATATCTTACAAAAACAGACAAAAGGCAATATCCAAATTAAGAGTTTTGGAGAACTCAGGAGGTTAATCATGACATGGTCAAATACATAGTACCAAGATGTACGCACTGGAATCTACCCTAGTTTGAAAACCACAGACACAAATACATGCGAGAGATGCAACTATACGGCCAAACTGGAGGCTGAGCTCTCTCAACATAGGACTGGCATGACCAGACAGGAGGAGAAGGTAACCACACACACTATAGACCCAGTCTCACATAATACCATCACAACCTCAAATCATACACATAAACACACAAAGACATACTCGGAGGCTCTGATCAAAAATCTACCAAAACAGCAGAGGCCACCAAAGCAGACACCCAAACAACTACCACCCCAGAACACAACACCTGCAACACCTAGACCACACAGTCAGAGTGTCAAGCAGTCACAGCCCTTAAGGCCAAACACAATGCCAGACACACTAGTCATTGGTGACTCCATAGTCAGACACACTGACGTCCCGCTCACCAGACTGAGTAAGGAGAAGGTCACAGTAAGCTGTCTGTCGGGTGCTAGAATCCGCCACATAACGCATGCACTCAGGTCTCTCAACAGCAGGTACAAGTACGACTCAATCATTGTCCACGCTGGTGTTAACGACCTGAGACATACCTCCTTGGACTACATGAAGAGAGACAGAGGAGCTCTCTGATTATGTAGCCCAAGCAGGTATGACCCTGACCTTGAGCAGTATCCTACCTTCACCAAGAATGATGCCACAATACAGAGATAAGATGATCAGCTTTAACAATTGGCTTAAACTCTGGTGTCATTCAAAGGGGATCCAATGTCTGTCTGCCTGGGATGACATGCTGGACAAGCCACGCTGCTTCACAAGGGACGGCTTGCACTTGTCACCCCTGGGATTCCGGATTTTGGCAAAGGCTCTTGCCACCCCCATAGTGCCTTTTTTAGGCAAGGCTCAAATTCTAAACTACCACCCTAGAACAAAACAAAGAAAAAAAACTAAGGGTAATGCTGCTCAAAGCCAGAAGTCTCAACCTCAAGATGCACGCACTCGAGGCCCTTCTCAGTATGGAGAACATCGATGTCTGTGCTGTGACAGAAACCTGGTTCAAGGCTCCTGAGAGTACCCCAGCACTATCAGGTTTTACCTCATATCATGCGTTCCGGCCCCAAAACCTGGACAATACCAAGAAAGGAGGAGGGGTATCCATATTCATCAAGGACACCCACACCTCAAGATTGGTGGCATCGCACGATGCATCGGAAACCATCCAGGTGCAATTAACCATAGGCAAGACTGCTCTGCAATTTGTAGCATGTTACAGGCCACCCTCGCAAACTCAGGAACCTCATATGGCCTTCCTGAAAACACTGGAGGATAAATGTATCTCCGAACACCATCATACTAGGTGACTTCAACTACCCTAATATAGACTGGGAACACTACTCAAGCCCAAACACTCTAGCCCAAAAGTTCCTGGAATTCATAAACTCAAATGCCATGGAACAACTAGTCACCATCCCACAAGAGGAGAAAACATACTTGATCTCATCATCACGAACATGGGAGCACAATGTTCAACGCCGGAAGTATACCCCTCGCTGGTGAGATCTGATCACAAACTAATCTCGCTGGAGGTCCTCATCCGCCCCACCGAAATGAAAAAGACCACAGTAAAGAACTTCTCAAAAGCCGACTTCACACTTCTAAAGACTAGTGTGGTCTCCTTTAAGGCCCCTGAGCCGGCAGTTAACATTACTCAAACAGCTGAATCACTTACAAATGCCTTCTACCAGCACCTGCAGGGCTGCATGGATCAGGCAATCCCAAGCAAAACAAAGACTCTTTGTACCAAAGGCAAGCGTCCAGTCTGGTGGACCCCAGCCATAAACAAACTCTACAACAAAAGGAGAAAGCTGCTACAAGATAGAGCAAAATCCTTAAAAGGTAAGACACCGCTGATCACTATAAGTAAAAAGCTAAGAGCTCTCATAAAATCATCCAAAGCTAATTTTGAGAAAAAATAGCTAAGGACTCTAAAGACAACCATAAGGCATTCTTTAGCTATGTCAGAAACCTAGGAGGAAACTCCCAGATATGCTCAGAATTAGTTCAAAATGATGTGAAGATTACTGATCCTACAGACATTGCCAACATACTGGCTGAAAGGTTCAGTGCAAACTTCTCCCCTCCCCTAAAGGAGAGATATCTATACCAAATGATTGTAGCCCCCCAAACATCTCTAACGCCCAGGTGAGAATTGCCCTCTCCAAGGCAAAGAACACAGCATCCATGGGACCTGATGGTGTCCCCGGCTGTGTGCTCCATGAACTCAATGAGGAATTAAACCCACAGTTAGGACAGCTGTTTAATCTTAGTCTCACCTCCGGATACGTACCCAGGGAGTGGCGGCGGCGACTGTGGTCCCACTCCACAAAGGCGGTGCCTCCACCGACCCTGGAAATTACCGTCCCATTAGCTTGACAAGCCTCATCTGCAAAGCCATGGAGAGGATCATAATGGATCTCATAAATAAAGACATAGAGAACTTGCAGACTTTGGATCCAACCCAGTTTGGCTTTGTCAAAGGCAGATCATGCCTTCTAAACTTGGTTGACTTTTTCGAAACAGTCACCAAGGCCATTGACGAGGGAAAGGCAGTCCATACAGCCTACCTAGACCTGGCGAAGGCTTTTGATACAATACCTCACTCGGGTATCATTGAAAAACTCATCAACTTAAATGTAAACCCATACATTACAAGATGGGTTGCAAACTGGCTGAGTGACAGAACCCACAGGGTCAGAGTTGCTGGCGCCATGTCAGACTCAAAGCCTGTCACAAGTGGTGTCCCACAGGGCTCAGTCCTGGGCCCACTCTTGTTTGGCATCTACTTTTCTGAAGTACAAGCAAACACAGGAGGGTTATGGCTGACAAAGTTTGCAGATGACTGCAAACTGGGCCGTGGTTGAAAACACATCCGACACAGATATCCTTCAGAAGGGTCTCACAGAAACAGATAACTGGTGCCAGAGCCATGGCCTAAAGTTAAATGCCAAGAAATGCATAGTCATACCCTTCGGGAAAAATAAGGTTACCCTAGCTACCATATAGGTGGCAATCCCTGAACACAGAAGAAGTTATTAGGGACCTGGGAACCCAGGTTGACAGTAGCCTTTCATTCGACACTCATATTGCTAAAGTAGTTAGGAAGACCTTCTACATTGCCCACCTTATCATGAAGGGATTCACATCTAGATCAAGGGAAGTCATAGTCTCCCTATACTCATCACTCATCAGACCAATGATAGAGTACAATGCCCCATTTGGAATGTATCTGACCCGACACTTGCAGCAGCTGGAGAGGCCACAAAAGTTCCTCACCAAAAGGATAAAGGGTCTCAAAATCTGTCTTATGCTGCCCGACTGAAAGAACTCCAGTTATATTCAGTTGCTTACCGCTTGCTCAGAGGTGACCTATGCCTGACATACAAGGCCATGTCAAACCCAGATTTGATGAACATGCTTCATCTCAAAAATCTAGATCCCTCAGAGCCACAAGGGCGGAGACTTAAACCTCGACACGGTTATTAATAGGACGTGCTGGAGGGATAGATTCATCACCCAAAGACTCCCTATGCTGTGGAACAAAATCCCGGTTTATGTGAGGCAGAGCACCTCGCTGGCCTTGTTCAAGAGGAATCTTGACCAATGGATGGGAGATCGCAGATACACCCCAGGGGTTACCTCAGTGTCACTGCTCGACAGAGGCACAGCAAAATAATGGGCATAGTTTCCCCAAACTAAAGGGGTGGCGTAAGCCACAAAACTATGGGCTAGGCTTATAAATGCCCTCGGGCAGATAGCCTAGTATGAACCTATGAACCTATGTAAGGATATCTAGACCTTCGTGTACCTGGCCAGCAAAAAGTGATGGGGCATATTATCATAAGCTCTCCATAGGCCTAGACACAATGCTTCATCTTTGTCAAAGATAATGAAGTCTAAGAAGTTTGAACCCAAAACCTTACAGATAAAAATGACTGAAGCTATGTTTTTTGATCATGGAGTGCTCTGATCACCGAGGAGAGGACAACTATGTTGAAGCCCTATCTGTTATAGGAAAGGTGATTAAAGAAGTGTTAACATCTTTTAGCACCGTTAAAACTCGAGTTTCACAAGACTATTAACAGCAGACACAGAGCAGTGTCCAAAGCATTTCAACAGATTTATTAGGTACTGTACCTCTCACACTGCTACAGACAAAAAAAAATAAATAAAAAGTGGCTTAGTGCTAACAGCTTTTAAAGCTGTTCCTTCATCTGCATGGTGTCTGCATGGTAATGCTGTGTTAGACCTGAAAAAATCAAACTCAATAACTTTCATCAGTAGGCAGAATATATATGCAAACTACTGTTTTCCATTAACCCAGACAATGAAAACAGATAAAATTATCCAGTTTACTTGACTTATTAAACATATGATCACAAAAAAAAAAATCAGTGAATTTCCACATAAACTCATTCATGTTATTTGGGAGGTTGCAGTTGAGATGGAATGCATTGCCTTAACATATTCAAAAAGAAATGGTTGGAGTCTTTAAATCTGAAACATCTCGTACATAATTCTAAAGCAGAATGAACCCTACTCCTTCTTACTGACATGTTCCTCCTTTATTTAGTTTAACACATTAAAAAATATTGCCGATAAAAAAAAAATGTTTTCTATTATGACTTTTTTTCTGCCTCACTGACTGACTGGATATTGTTCATATGGTAAGTCTGACTGAGAATAGCAAATTTTCAATAGGGAACAGGTGAATAACTCCATACTCAAATTACATTTAACACAATGGGAAGATAATACAAACAGTGCTTGTGTAAGTCAGCTGAAGCTGATATACAAACCCATTTGTAAATACAAGGCACATATTGTGATAGTATATACAAGGAGTTCAGAAATTACTCTAGACTCATTCCATTCAGGCTATATGCTCAGTAGAAGTTCACAGGGGAAACCAATGGACCTGGGAGTTTTGGAGATCAAACGGAGTTGGAGAGATACAGTATCCCTAGACATCAAATGGTACCAAGGTAGTCTATACACCAAGCCCGATTTCATTCATGCGCAGGTACCAAGGTAGTCTATACAACAAGCCTGATTTCATTTATGTGCAGGTGCCAAGGTAGTCTATATCCCAAGCCTGATTTCATGTGCAGGTGCCAAGGTAGTTTATATCCCAAGCCCGATTTCATTCATGTGCCAAGGTAGTCTATAACCCAAGCCCGATTTCATTCATGTGCAGGTGCCAAGGTAGTCTATACCCCAAGCCTGATTTCATGTGCAGGTGCCAAGGTAGTCTATACCCAAAGCCCGATTTCATTCATGTACAGGTGCCAAGGTAGTCTATACTCCAAGCCTGATTTCATTCATGTGCCAAGGTAGTCTATACCCAAAGCCCAATTTCATTCATGTGCCAAGGTAGTCTATACCCAAAGCCCGATTTCATTCATGTGCAGGTGTCAAGGTAGTCTATACTCCAAGCCTGATTTCATGTGCAGGTGCCAAGGCAGTCTATACCCAAAGCCCGATTTCATTCATGTACAGGTGACAAGGTAGTCTATACCCAAAGCCTGATTTCATTCATGTGCCAAGGTAGTCTATACCCAAAGCCTGATTTCATTCATATGCCAAGGTAGTTTATACCCAAAGCCTGATTTCATTCATATGCCAAGGTAGTTTATACCCAAAGCCCGATTTCATTCATGTGCAGGTGCCAAGGTAGTCTATACCCAAAGCCTGATTTCATGTGCAGGTGCCAAGGTAGTCTATACCCCAAGCCTGATTTCATTCATGTGCAGCTGCTCAACATAATCATGTAAGTAAGGTTCTTATAACACTCCAGCAGCAAAGGGAGGAAAGAGAGAAAGATCACTCAGTAACTTCAATGGATGAGCATTTAGTTTACAATATTTCTATGGCTGTATAATACAAGGATGAGCTTGCCATCCCAAATAAGGGTTTAACCTTATTCCTTGCTACACCCACAAGGTTACATGATGTGATACTTGATTTAAAACTTTTCGGGAGAAATGTCCTCCTTAAGAATATGTTTGGCTGTGAAATGAAAGGTTCTACTACTAAATTTAAGAAGCGCAGCACTTTCATGCCTCCATCCTAACAGTTGATGTTTTTCTTAATACACGTGAGAGAAATAGCAGAGTTTGTCAACTTGAAACATTCCCCTAACTTCTTTAACTTGACTCAGGAGAAAAGGAATGCACTCTCAGGATTAATCAATAATGTGAATTTAGCTATTAGACCAGCTGATAAAGGGTGGAGCAGTTGTTGTTATGGATCATGACCACTAAGTTTTGAAAATGAAAAAGATGTTTAGAGGAGGACATAACTTGTGAGGTTATCAAGTATGATGAATTTAATGGTGTAATACATTATACCAGAAATAAAGATTTATTACGAGCTGGGGCGATAATGGATGAGATGCATCAGTACTTGGAAGTGCAGCATCCAGTCATTCCTATTAGATTACTCCAAATGCATAAACATAGAACAGATCCTCCATTATGACCTATAGTTTCAGGCAATGGCTTGTACACAGACCCTGCATCTATTTGGATTGAGAAGGTTAAACTGGCCTTGGTGAGGGCCACTGCTGTTCTTGGCGATGCAGCTCATTTTCTTGATTCTTTATCATTATATATGAGTACCGATGGGACTGGTAAGAATTTTCTGCTTGTGACCCTGGATGTTAATGGTCTATTTACTGTTATTCCCAATGATCATGGTTTGAATGCAGTCAAAGATTTCCTTGTGAAATATGGTATTTATGATTCTATGGTGGCCCAACGGATATGCATCCCTCTACGTCTCGTTTTGGAGAACATTTTTGTCTTTCAGCAAAATTTCTATTGGCAACGGGGGTTGTCATGGGAATAACTTGTGTGAGCTCTTACGCTAATCTAGTCCTTGCACAGTGGGAAGATTGTTCATCATTAATGAAGACAATACTCGGAAGAGTAACATTCTATTCTATCGCAGATTTGTAGATGATGCCTTTCTTCTGTGGGATGGTACCACTAAACATTTAAAACAATTCCTATATTATATTCAGAAAATAATGCACCGTTTTTAAGGTTCACCATCAATAGTTCTGAATCTATGATAGATATTTTTGGATGTCAGACTGGTCAAGGATGGAAACAAATTAACCACCATGATTTACAGAAAAGACTGTGCTAAGAATTCACTGTTGAGGTATCACAGTATGCATACAAGGCATATTTTTTGAATGTAGTACAAAGGCAGGCTCTTAGAATTTCTAGGCTTTGTACAGATGAACGAAATTTTGTTACAGAAATGGATCAGCTCATTTCCACACTGGAACAGTGTGGATATAACAAACAAGATGTCATGCAAATTATGAATAGAAGGAGTAGGAGATAAACCAGAAGACTATGGTTCCAGAGAGATGACAGATCTATATCTGGGTTGACCAATGGAGTTAAACATGGTATGATGTTAAGGTTAACCTTGAAGTACAGTCGTGATGTTCAAGATATCAGTCAGATTGTTAGGAGAAATTGGAAAATCCTGACGACTGATGACCATATTAGAAAAGTGGTCAGTGAGACTCCTACTTTTGCATTCAGGAACAACAAAAACCTTAAATGTCTTTTATATACCAACACTTCTATTCTGAATGATTGTTCAGTGACATCCAATAGAAGAAGAACTTATCCCTTACAGGCATTGTAAAGCTTGCAAACATATTTGTTCAGAGCAGGTCTTTTGTACATCCTTTATCTGGCAAGCTGTATTAACCGTCATTATATGCGGACTGCTGCACAATGAACGCAAGGTGATTCAAGTATATGTTATGTAGGAAAAACTAACCGGCGTCTGAAGTAGCGCATTTTACAAAACAAGTGATACAAGGTTAAAACACAAGCATAATGCTCTCTATCAGCATCTTGATAAGAATTCCAAATCATGTGTTTTTGTTTTCTGTGCTGCAGATCTGCATGTTGAACAGAAGTGGAGATTTATATAATCTCACAGAAACAGCTGAAACCCACTGGATAACAAACATCCATGCAGATAAATTTCCTGGTTTAAATGGAATATGCCCACTGAAACCGATCCCAAAAGGGTGGAGGCTTAGATGAGGATTTTGATTGGCTTTGACTGATATTAAACAACATAAAGGCTATATGGATGGTGATCTGATAAAGGATTTATTCCCTAAGCGCTTATCCATTTTATTTTTTATGGTTTCATTGCTAAATTAAAAGTTTAGGAGTTCCCTTTTCAAGGCTATGTGGCAATAGTTTTATTACATAAGGATCTTATAATAACCAGCAAATTCAGTGCTGGCCTTTTGCATTCACCAATTTTCCGTATTTTAAGGTAATTCAAGGTAAATAGGGTGCTTTAGATGGGTCGTGGCCATCAAAAGACCAATGTGGCAAATTAATAATCTATCAGACACTAAAATAAAGACAGCAAGACTTTAATCACTAAAGTCTCATGCTAAATCAGGAAAGCTCAACTGCAAAGTGTATCCACTAATTATTTCTACCAAACAGTAAACTGAAAACTAACTTCAGACAACTGCTCGCTTAGTGCCAAAGCATCCTTTTAAATCTTTAGTCAAAGACTGAATTCAACACCCCATGCACTCCTTGCACTTCCTGCAAAAATAATAAGTATTCGTCATGGTGTGAAACATAATTTCAATGTTTTACTTACTATCGGTACTAAATTCCTTACAGCTGTACAGGTCAAATCAGAAGTTGTAATCCAGACTAGTGGTAATTAACACAACTAGCAGAAAATTGATTTTATCTGTCAGTAGAATTGGCCAGAACTGTCTGTTAGTGAGTGGAAGTTGGGACACGACAGAGAGATGCCCAGCAATAATTCACAGGTGTACAAGCAGATGAAAAAAAATCATTTTGCCCAAGATTGCTGTGGGCAAGCTTTGTACCTTGTAAAGAGCCTGCTGGTCTATTTAAGGTCACAGCATCATCTGATTGTGCTCCCAGGCAGCTGTGTGATTTACGGAAGGGAGACAGCAGCTGCAAGGGGAGAACAGTAATAATGAGAAAAGTCTGTCTCAGGAGTGTTCAGCAGATGGCACGTTGTTTTCTTAAATGCTAGAGTATTTAGCAGCAGTAAATAAATGAACTAGTGCCAGTAATAAACCAACATATTCTGCTGACAGCTGTGTTTTTTTCATACTAGCAGCATCTGCTAGGGCAAAGAGGAAAAACTATGTCAAATGGGATACCATAACATTTCTGCTTACTGAAGGGCAGGCATGAGGTGTTAGGAGTCTGCTGATTTTACCTGACAACTTAAGCTGGCAAAAGAGCTCTTTTAAATACAGAATTGATGGTGCAAGGGAAATAAAATGCAGCTTCAGGCTGAGAGTATATTAAATACCATCTAACCCATATAAGGACAGCCGGGCGTGTATGCTGCAGTATAGAGCTAGTATACACGACTGGCTGGTCAATTGCGAGAACAGAGAGAATAATAAATGCAGGTTTGAGAGGGCATATAAAATAATGGTTTCGTAGTTTAATTTCTGGATAGAGTAATGGTGCCATTAACGGTATCTGTTTGTTGGAAATAATTTCTAGTATAGTTTTTTTTTCTGCAGAGACAATGACTCCTTTATGTAAATATATTTCTCCTTCTTTGAACAAATGCTAACATGAAGTTGCTGGATTTAACTCTGGTGGTTGGGGGTAGCTTGTCTCCCACATGGGAGGTACAGGTCGGCTTGCTCCATGAAAAAAAAAAAAAAAAAAAAAGTCATTTTACTTAGTACATTCTTAGGATTTGCTGGTTTTGTGGCTCTCATTCGCACATCCTTGATGATGTGTGTATTCAGGCTATTGCCTTTATGCTTTTGCTGTTCACTCTTTTTGTAGTGCAACTTTTGCTGATATAATTCAGTTTAGACACCTAGATATTTAATTATGTTTACTTTTTCAATACGGACACCGAAGGCATCTTTGATTTCAAAGGAAGATGTGCTGAAAAGCCTTTGATGGGTTTTAAGAGCCATGTTCCTGGTTTTGGAAGTATTTGCACTCAGTTTCCTTCACTTCATCAAGCTCCATTTTTAAGCAAAGACATGAATATTTTAACTCAGCAGAACAAAGGGATTTGTGTGCAATATGACCAGGAAACCTAATGATATCTCAGGAAGATACATATATATGCCCTGTGACCTAAAGATGTGAGAAGTCAAAACCACAATCGAAAATAAAACGAAACATGAAGGTTCCCAACCTGGGGCACAAGAATCTCCACTAACAAGTCTGCTAGTTTCAGAAAGAAACAGTGTAAGATAGTTGGAAAACCAATACATTTGGACTACTCAATCTGAAGATCAGAGTACTGTGGCCTACCCAGTCAAGTACCATTACCATAGATTCCAGCAAGGTAAGAGAAGAGCAAAGTTTGCTAAAAATATGACTGGACAAGGACACTAATGCTATAGTCATGAAGAAGCCTTAGTTACATCCACACTGTCCTCTTACTAGAGGTCTCCTGCTCATCAAGAAATGTCACAGTATGTCTACAGTCTAGTTTAAATGTGGTATTTGTTCCAAGACTCCTTGTGCCCAAGTGGAAACATTACTGCAATGGTATCAGATCAGAACCAGGTAGGTGATTATGATGAAGTGGTAACCTGTTCTGTGGGTAGGTTATTCAGGACTGCTGTAATTCTCTGTTCCAAGCACCAGCATTTCACTGACTGTTCAAGACTTGAGATAACTACAGAGATCATTATAAAGCATGCTGAGACCTCTGAAATTGTGCACATTTTCAATTTTGTTAGCAGCTGCTGAACTGCTCTGCAGAAACTGCAGACATGGCAGAAAGACAAACCCCGTGGCATTAATGGCTGACATGCCCCAGAAGGGGTTTTGTGGTAGTAAGAACATATGCAAAGAGCAAACACTGTTTAATGTACTGAAGAACGTAAAAAAAGGAAAAATGTCTGATTCCCTCAATATATTTCTGATTACATTGACTATTCATATAAATTACACATTATTCTGAATGTGCAGTTTACTAATACTAGTGGGCTACCACAGGAGGCAGCAATAACTGTGGATGGAACTTATCATGGATAACCATGGAAGGCAATGAAAAAGCATTACTCAAAGAAATCAGCATACTTGTTCACTAAATTGCATAGAAACTCTCTTACTTACACAAAGAAGGACTTATACTGGCATCTTCTCTTGCTAAATCCAAGTGTTGTGTAGGCTCAGAGGTCTCCAAGTCACTGATGTCACAGCTGTCTTCACCTGAAGAGTCTTGGGCATGCTCAGCCTGGTCAAGAAGGCTGACCTCTCCTGACACTCCAGCCCTGGACATCTCATTCTCTGGTTCAAGCTCTGGACCAAACTGAAGGTAGAAGTCCTCTTTAGACTCTTGCATCCCAATAATGCCATTTTCATCCATCCCACTGTGGACCCCATTACTAATGTTGATGATCCCATTTTCATCCATGTAGCTTAGAAAATCCCTTTCCTCTTCCATTACCTTGCCATTCCTGGAGCCTGCATCTGTGCTGGCTCTCCTAGACTTGGAGTCTCCCATAATATTTGGTCTGTCTTGATATTACATAACATAAAGCATTGTTGTAGAACACTGGCAGGCTAAGGTGACTGTCACAAGGACCCTTCCTGTTACATCATTAAGCCATGAGAAATGACCGCTTTGTTCCTTTTTCTTCATATTGATGCAAATCACAGCCATTTGGAGCATTTAGTAATAATTACCTAAACATGAGAAGAAAAAGCAAAGCAATTGTTAGATTCCTTTTAAAAAAAGGACCTCAAAACATCCAAATTGACTTGCACTTTTGTGCTAGAGCTTTTCTCATCAGTTGTAAAAATACTGCTTTATAATGAATACAATAAAATTAAAACCAGTCTATTTTACTTCCATCACTGCAAGGATGACTTAAATCCAGAAGTTATGATAAATATTTGCACCAGTTTACTCTTTAAGGAGCATAAAAAATAAATAGATGACATATCCATCATATACAACTACTTTGACATCTATACCTGCTTTCCTCTCCCACACTAAATTCTAAGACTGCAACATTGTTGGATTAGTGCTCATTACAGCTCGACAATTAATGTCCGGGTGCTTTTCTCCATAGTGCACATTAAATAATAATGAAGGTTACTTGCAGCAGACGCATAGCAAATCATCTCAGATGAGTTATCTGTACTGGTCATCCCTACTTTCTCTCTTCCATCCCATTTATCTACCCCCCTCCATCCCTTCTCCTTTCCTTTCACATAATTTTTTTACTTTTTGTTTGCCTTTTCGGCTTTTCCCGGTTAGGGGTTGTCACAGCGGAACTCCGGTCCACTAAAGACTGGCAGTAGATTTTTATGGTGCCGAGTTCCAAGCCCGACGCCCAACCTTCAGTAAAGGCACACCCATTCACACATGTCTTTTGGAGGCCACTTGACCGCAGGGAGGACATGCAGACTCCACACAAAAAGCACTCCAGCCGAGAATCGAACAGGAGAACTCCTCGGTGTGAGGTAACAACGCTACCGCTGTACCACCGCGGCTACCTCACATCATTTTTTTTTTTTACTACTAGTCACTAATTCATTGTTCTGAATACACAAGTGGAACAAAAGAATAAATTTCTTAAGATACTTTTCAGTTATAAGAGAAATGCTGAAATCCAGAGACACCATTCATATACTCAGGGAGTTTCAAATAGCCAAACAATAAATATGGACAATAACTTTAAAAAACAGTGAAAATATTAGGATTCTGTATGCCACATATTTTAAACACACAAACTTGAGAGTGGGAATTTTAGGTAGCATCTGCTCTCTCCTGTACTTGTTAAAGTCCTGTAATGTAATGATCTTCAGACTTTGCTCTATCTTATACATACTTAAGAGGGAAAAATCCAATGTGAAGTTAACAGCTCAGTCCAAGAATGTACTCACAAATAATTCATATATAGAAATAGAATGTGATACTAAATATTTATGCTTCTATGTTGCGAGATAAACTGTTAACATACATGTTTGCTGCTGGGTGGTTGTGTGGAGGATGACATTGCCACACAATATGTTGCAAGCATTTACATCACATACAATGTGTATACAGCATTCATATGACCAGAATTACGGAGAAATGTGTTACCATAAAGTGTTTGATATAAGCTACATTTCCTTTCAAAAGATGGTCATCTTTGGCTATTTTTGTAATATGTTTTACATTTCCTGTTCAGAAAGAAACTTCTCTATCTGTTAAAAAGGGGGAAGTAGGACAGGTAGCTATTACTTTCGAATTTCTTTTACTCAGTTTTAATAAAAGCAGTGCAAGTTATCGGAGATGCACATATGTATATAGTGCAGAATGTTTAGTTCAAATTAAAAGTGGTGTACACTTATTATTTGCATTTTCCAGGGCAATAGTAAGATAATATTTCAAACAGACTCTCAGATATACTTAATAACCAGTTAAGATACTAATGTAAGACATTTAGGCAACATGACATGGCAGGATGTATTGAAGATTAAAATAGTCAGTCCCATGGCTGGCTGAAACAATTCTCCTTCAGGACTCTTATTTAATTATTCCTGTACTGTTAACTGGGTAGCTCCCAATGAGCCAACAACTCTTTCATAAGACTATTTGAGAAAAAACTTCAAAAGAAAAATATCAAAGGATTTTTTAAGCAGCCAGTCAGGCTAAGCAATATGCAATATGTCTGGGCTGTGGAAGGAAACACGAGTACCAAGAAGAAACCTAAAAAACAAGAACATGCAGACTCGAGCCCTACCTTAACCGGAAACTAGGGTCAAACCCAAACTAAAAACAGGGTTGGCAACACTACCCAGAGAACCACTACCATCATAAGTTATTATTAATTTTCAATATTTAATTTCTAATGATGACAGGTATTATGTTATCCTAGCTCTGAAACTGTTGTACATCTTGCTTAGTAGCAAGTAAAGTTGCTTGAATTTGCATAATCAAAGGCCTGCCTACTGTTTCAGAATTACTAATCGGTATACATTACATACAGATAAGGTACAGGGAAGAGTATGCTATACCAGTCCGAAGGGCCTTTGAGGGAAGGTATGCAATTTAAGTATCACAACCCAAGGTGTGCAGTACAGTAACCTAGCAGAGATGTACTATTCAGGGCATCTGATTTTAGATAATTAGTCTTCCAATTTTTCACTATTCTTTACCCATCTGCTGAAGCATTGCTAAAAGGATTATATTACTGTCATGTCTGTACATTCTAAATACTGGCACAGAAAATGAAGGCACAGCTCGGACAGTATGATGCTGCAACAGATTACTGCAATGAGATGGGGTGGCAGTAACGCATTACAATTTAATTTTATGTTTATAATACCAACTCTGGATACATTTATTATATTCATAACATTTCTGAACACATTTTCTACAGTGGAAAATGTAGACCAAAAACCTTACTATGCTCATGGTAAGATCGTTTATGGGCAGAGAGAAGGTTTCATATATTGAAACTGCTGGATTTTTAACTTGTTTCACAATAACTAATAAATAACTGACCTCCTGCACAGCAACCAACTCGCTGCTTCCTCTGCCAGCCACTTGAGCACAAAACAGAGGCCTATCTGCAATAAGTTTCACAAATGCCTTCTTTCCAGCGGGAGTGAAATAAAACGAATGCATCTGGCATAACCCTATTAGAAAGTGGGAGAAGACCACCTAGATCTGCTAAGATAAAAGCATATACATCAATTAGGAATGTGTGTGTGTGTGTGTGTGTGTGTGTGTGTGTGTGTGTGTGTGTGTGTGTGTGTGTGTGTGTGTGTGTGTATATATATATATATATATATATATATATATATATATATATATATATATATATATATATATATATATATATATATATATATATATATATATATATATATATATATATATATATATATATATCTATATATACTAAATACTGTACCAACCTGACAAAACTACAGCCTTACAAGACCTGATCATCCACTACTCCAATAATAGAGAACTTAGATCTACTATAAAGACACTAATCGCAATCTGCAAAAGCCATTACAGCTCTGGTGACTCCCTGTATTCTAGCAACATTGCCAAGACTTGGAACGCCCTACCACAACAAATAAGGGTGCAACCTAACAAAACCATCTTCAAAAACAGCTCATTTCTCACCTAAACTCCTGGACATGCAACTGCCTAGCACCTGAGTGACATATTCTAACTCCCCTTCCCCTACCCACTATCCAACCTCTTTAAAACTCCCACAATGCACTATATAACATCACACATTACTTACCAACTCACTGCCACCTACTTCAAACTGCCCCATCTATACCCACTAACTCTCCTCTAGACTAAGTTGAAAAGCTTTCCCTTAAAATGTCAATGCACCTCATATGTACTTGTCTATATTCTCCTTTTTTTAGTTTTTTCCTTTCTTGTCTTATCTTCAGTACATCTTCAAGATTATCTATAATAAACAGTGTATGAACAATCAAATGTTACTGCCTGCTATACTTTTAACTGTATGTTTAAGCCACTATGCTTATGTAAATATCTTATGCAATCATATATGTTACTGTCTGCTATATTTTTATAACTGAATGTGCAAATATCTTATGTATAGTAGGTTAGCAATTATTCTGGAGCTTTTCTCCCTGGGCCCCCAGTGAAATTGGACAGCTCTGTCCAGTCGGATCTTCCCGGTAAACAAAAACAAACCAAACAAAAACAAACCAAACAAAAACAAACCAAACAAAAACAAACCAAACAAAAACAAACCAAACAAAAACAAACCAAACAAAAACAAACCAAACAAAAACAAACCAAACAAAAACAAACCAAACAAAAACAAACCAAACCAAACCCATACATACATACATATACACACACATATGTACCATTCCCCACTCAGGAATCATAGAAAAACTCACTAAGATGGGCATCAACTCTATGTCACTAGGAGGGTTGCAAACTGGCTCACAGATAGAACCCACAGTGTGAAAGTAGCAGACTCCAAATCAGACTACCGACTAGTCACAAGTTGAGTCCCACAGGGTTCAGTCCTGGGTCCTCTCCTGTTTGGTATCTACTTTGGTAAAGTCCAGGCCAACACGAAGGGACTCTGGCTGACCAAGTTCACAGACGATTGCAAGTGGGAGCTATTATTAACTCCCCAAGTGATGTTGACATCCTACAGAAAAGTCTCAGTAAGACCAACAACTGTTGTCGGAACCATGGCCTTAAGCTCAATGCCAAAAAATGTGTCATCATCCACTATGGAAAAAACCCGGTTCTCATGAATTACCACATTGATGGTAATCCATTGAACAAAGAAGGCATTATAACAGATCTGGGAACACAGACTGACAGCAACCTCTCTTGACAACCACATTGCCACTGTGGTCAAAATGTCCTATGTGGCACATCTCATTACCAAGGGTTTTGCCTCCAGGAAGAAGGAGGTCATAGTCTTCCTCTACTCTTCCCTCATTAGGCCAGTCATTGAGTACAATGCCCCATTTGGCATGTACCTCACTAGACACCTGCAACAACTGAAGAGGCCACAAAAGTACCTTGCAAAGAGGATCCTAGGCCTTAAACACTTGCCCTATATCGACAGACTCAAAAAAACTCCAGCTATTCTCTGTCTCATATCGCCTACTTCAAGGCGATCTCTGCTTGACTTACAAAGCCATGTCTGACCCAGCACTGTTAGAAATGCTGCATCTAAAGAGTTCCTAATCCCACCACACCACGTGCTCCAGAGACCTCAACCTCATTACCACAATCAACAAAAGATGCTGTAGGGGCAGGTTCATAATCCGGAGGCTGCCCATGCTATGCAATAGACTTCCCATACATGTCAAACAGAGCACCTCACTGTCCCTCTTCAAGAGGAATCTTGATAAGTTAATGGGAAATAGAAAATTCACCCCAGGGATCACTCAGGGATCACTCCAGTGGCTCTACTGGACAGAAGCACTGGGAACTATGGTCAGGTGGCACGATGCCAGGGTAATCTTATGGACTAGGCTTGTGAAGGCTCCAGGGCCATTAGCCTAGTACACACCTAAGAAACTATGTACATACATATGCAAACCAAATCTAGCATCCTATTAGTCAACTAAAATAGAAGTAAATATTTTAGTCCAAAGGCAAAAGTTGTAGGAACAGAGACTGTACAGTGGTAGGTAGTACAAAATGCCTCCTTTCCCTACTCATGCATGATCTTGCAGTTGACATATTTAAACTCACTGATCTACTGGGGGTGCAGGGGGAATGTAAATTAGGAGTTCCGTGAAGAGATAAACAATTGGTTTTGAGACATCATGCAGTTAGGTCAGAATGGTTGCTTATTGCAACCTGGCAGGTACTAATGAAGGCACTCCATTATACTTTTGCATGCTATTTAATGAAAGTATATTAAACTATTTTTTTTTTTGTTAATTAGATGTCACTTCTTTGTAGTTCAAACAATGGTCTTATGATCAAGATATTTTATGAAATAGATGCAATTGTGAAACAGAAATGCTTCTCATGATATTACTTATGACAAGTTAGGATTAACTATGCATCAATATGAAACTGATTTTATTTTACTTTTAAAGTTATTTTTTATACTGTTCCTTTCTCTCTTTTTTATCATCACATGACTGTTCCTTTCTCTCTTTTATCATCACATGACTGTTACTTGATCATATAACGTTGTGGTGATTTATATAACAGGACATTTGTGCATCATTATTTCCTACACTGACAAAGCTTTTCATTAAACTGCGGTTTGTGCTCCAATAAAGCATCCTTTGACTGAATTAGTTTTCATTTTGCAGTTTTCATACTATTTGGGTTGTGCACTGGAAGGTCCACTAGAGTGATTTGTTTTGTGTGTATGTGCATTATACATACACACACATATAATATATATATATATATATATATATATATATATATATATATATATATATATATATTTGGTTGGCCGGTGGATGGCCAACCGGAAAATGGTCGAACGCATAAATGCAGAACACAAAGTAAGCAAAATGCAACCCCCCCCCCTTTGTGACCCATGGTAGCACTTGTTTAGGTGGTAGAGCAGACAGAATTCTTGAATTCGGAATTTTTTACGACATTCTGACCATTTGACACCTGGAGATTCCACATTAAAGTTCGGAAAACCAGACGTTCGGCATTTGGTCGCATAACCAAATGCATGTATTATATATATATATATATATATATATATATATATATATATATATATATATATATATATATATATACACACACATACACACACACACACACACTATATATATATTATATATACATACATACATACAGGGTTAGGGTTACTTCACGGTAATAATTTGGTACACTTATGAAGGGAGAGTGTTCCTTTTGAATGAATGTAACTTCACTGAAATCACAAATTATGAAAGTTTGAAAGAAATTTATTTTGTAAAATCACATTTGACTGAAAAGGCTATACCTGATTTTTTTTTTCAGTGAACCAAGATATCAGACATCTGCACTGCCCATGTGAAGAGGTTTGTGCCCTTAAATATTCTAACTCCATGGTTGTACAACAATGCAGAAAAGCGAAGATTTACACAGTGAATCACTGTTGATACAAAAACGCATTTAATAAAAACTCCAATAGAACAATTATACCTTAAAAATGTTTTTTGTAGTCAGCTTTGCCTCCAAACTCCCTTATTTATTTATTTATTTATTTCCAGTTTGATTACCGGGGAAGTCCACTGGGCCCAGAGAGCCCGTTTTTAGTGGAGGCCCGGAAGAAAAGCCCATGAAACAGATTACAGTAAAGATAGCAGTCCAATAAAAATAGGGTACAACTACAAATACATAAACAATACAAAGTGTGAGCAATATTGCCCATAGTGGAAAAGTATCCTGCGGATACAGTTTAACAAATTCACACAGTTAAAGTCAAAGTCAAAAGCTATTTACAATATTTACAGATCGTATGGGAATTAGCTATAGAGGGTTATAGCCAGCTATAAGGTGCTTAGGAACTCAGGAGGATATCTTCCCAGGGTCTTTTGTTAAAGAGTTCTAGGTAGGTAGAATGCAGTTAAATTTCCATTTGGAGGAGAAGTAGGTGTAAAGCCATGTTTTGAAGTTGGTTGTATTTTACATTGTCCTTAGTATGGAAGGGAGAGAGTTCCATTTCTTACCCAAGGAGAAGGTGAGGAGAAGTTGTCCAGCAGAATGTTTAGGTTTAAGGATAGTAATCACGTTTTGGTGTTCAGATCTGAGAGTTCTGTTAAGGGTGTATGGGGGAAGGATGTTGGTTTGAGCCAGGCATTTGGTTGGATTAAATATTAGTCTATGTGCTGTAGTGAGCTGGAGAAAATCCAGGTAATTTGTGAATTCTAACCAGTTGAGGGATTGGAGGGTAACACAATAATGTATGGAATGTTTGCCTTTGGTGGCATTTTTAGAAATTTTGTTATAACAGCTTTCAGGTTTGGAAGTGATGGAAGAGGATAGGTCAGTTAGTAGTGGGGCACCATACAGAAAGGCAGGAAGGAGGTAAGAGAAGGCCCAAGTATGCCTGGTACAAGTAGAGAGGAAGTAGTTATTCCTGTATAGCATACCTAGTTTTTGGTAGGTTTGCTTTATATTTTGCTGAATTTGGATGTCGAACTTGAGGTGTTCGTCCATAGTTACACCACGTAGTTTGGCAAAGGGAAGAACTTTGATCGGAGAGTTGTTTTGGCTAAGAACTTGGAAGGAATTTTTATCAACAGAGAAAGATTTTGAGGGAGTGAATAGTAGTATTTTAGATTTTTTAGCATTGAGAGAAAGGTGATTTTGGCACACCCAGATCTCAGTAGTTGAGAAGGCCATTTGTGTTTTAGATAGGAGTTCAGAGAGGTTAGGGGCAGAGCAGACAAGTGTAGGGTCATCTGCATATTGGATGACTTTGGCATTAGGAATACCAGAGTGAAAGTTATTGATAAAGATATTAAACAGCATTCGTCCAAGGATGGACCCCTGTGGTACTCCGGTAGGAGTGGGTAAAGAAAGGTGAGGTGCCTTTTTTCCATTCACAGCCTGGTATCTGACCGATAGCTTGAAAACCAGGAAAGTATGTTTTGGGAGAGGTTTAGGTTTGATAGATGACTTAGAAGGTGCGTATGGGAAATATTATTGAATGCTTTAGAGACATCTATGAGCACTGCGGATACTAAGTTCCCAGAATCTCAGCTTGATTGACAGTTTCTAAGAATGAGAGTAAAACTGTTATGGTGCTATGTCCTGGTTGGAAGCCATGTTGGGTTGGGGTAAGAAGTTGGTTTTTAGTTTTTAGAAAAGGCATAAGTTGGAGGTGGATGCATTTTTCCTAGGATTTTGGAGATTGGAGAGAGAAGAGCTATAGGGCAGAAGTTTGAAATGTTAGTGCTTTTGCCTCCCTTGTGGAGAGGAAGAATAAAAGGTGGAACATCAGAGTTTAGAGACATAGGATTCCTTTATAGATCTATTAATTAGGATACTAATTGGGAGAGCTATACCACCTGCAGCAGACTTGAGAAAAGAAGACGGGATTTTGTCAGGTGCATTGGAGCAGGGTTTAAGTTTGGATAGAAGTCTTTTTATGTAGTTTGTGGAAACAGGTTTAAGCTCAAACATAGGTGGGAAATTATTTGGGGACTTAGATGAGATGGAATGTAGGAGAGATGGGTCGTTGTTGGGAAAAGTTTTTGTTAGGTCAGATAGTGTCTCTATAAAGAAAGAGTTGAATAGTAATGCTAATTCAAGATCTGATTTACTTGGGTTATATTTTTGGAGCCTGGGTTGAGGAGTGAGTTTATGGAGTTCCAAAAAAGCCTAGGGTTTTGGGGATGGTTTGACTGGAGCTTAGTGTAGTAGCATTTTTTGTCTTTGAAGATTTGTTTTTCTGCAAAGTTACGGAGCTGTGTATTTTGGAGAAGGGTTTCGGGAAGTTTATTCTTTTGGCAAACCTCCCAGGATTTGTCTCTGATGCATAATTTGCTTTGTTTCTTTGGTTAGCCAAGGGGCAGTTATAGTTTTTATTCTTTTTTTTCCTTGGTGGAGCTAGGGAATTTAGAGAGTCTAGGAAAGTAGAATTAAAGTGGTCTATGGCTTTATCGAGTGGAAGTGTTTTTAGAATGTTCCAATTCATTTGTTTGAGATAGTTAGAGAAGGTTTTTGGATCAAATTTACTAAGGTTGCAGGTCTGAATATATTGATGTTGGTGTGGATGGGAGGTGGTTGCACAGTAAATGAATGCTGGGAGGTGGTCACTAAAAGCCAGGGATGGTGCCAGTGCTGGTAATTTTATTTGGATGGGAGACTAAGATCCAATCAAGAGTGGATCCTGAGGGATTTGTTTTATTGGGTCTTGTGATGGAGTGGATTACTTGAGTAAAGTTGAAGAGGTTAATGGACAGGGAGGGCATGGGAATGTTGATTTTTTTCCAATCGATGTTTACATCACCTAGTATGCAAGTTTCAAGGTTAATTTCAGCCGAGGCCCATTGGAGTATTGTCTTCAAGGGTTGAAACATTATTTCCAGGTGGGATATAAAGGGCGAAGATACAGAGGCTTTTGAGAGTGTTCATTTTTAATAGACCAACCCTTAATTCTGCATTGGCGAATTTAGGAATGGGGTCTGGTAGGGGAATTAAGGTAAGTAGACTGGAATAGATTAATGCAACACCTCCGCCTTTTTTCTTTGGGCGGTCACATCTAACAGTGTGAAATCCAGAGGGTAGGATTTCAGAGTCAGAGATGTGGGGTTTGAGCCAAGTTTCAGCTATGGCTACAATGTCACGTTGGTTATAACTTAGCCATGCTTGAAACCAATGTGCTTTGTTATTGAGACTCTGGGCAATGAGTGTGAAAAATTTAAGAGTATTGTAGGGGGATGAAAGGTTAGAGGAAGGGGTGGTAATTATTTGTGGTTGGGGTAGGTCTGGGGTTAGGGTGAATGTCTCCAGCTAAGACAAGGTTATTGAAGGAAGTTATTTTAGTGTGTTTTGGTTTGGATTTAGGGTATTCTGGATGGTCTAGTATTTGTTTAAGAGCAAGTGTCTTTGCAGTAGTGGAAATAATTTTAGGATTAAAAAAGGTGCAGAGGGTTGAGCTGAAACACAGAGGAGGAGATAGAAAATAAATTATTATTTGTGTGAGGGAGGAGATGGTTTTGTGTAGAAGTATGAAAAGGAGTAGAGAGTGGAAACTGATTGGAGGTATAGGAGCTGGCATGGTATAAAGTTGTTAGGAATAGTAGGAGGGAGATCGGGGTTTTGAGCGTTAGGAACGGTAAGGAAAGCATGGTTGGAAAAAGCTAGTTTAATGTGGGAGGATTTGTAGTTGGAGAGAAGAGCTGTGAGGTGAAAAGGGGTAGTGAAAGAGTGGTGTCTTTAATTAGTGATGTATTTAATTACTGTGGGTGAAAGGAGGAGGGGCAAAGAGGGGAAGGGTTTGACTGGATGGCTGTGTTGAGTGGGTGGGGAGTAGTTGAAATAAAAGTAGGAGGTGTGGGGGTGGGTGGGAATTGGAGGCAGGGTAAGGGAGCGGAGTGAGCCTGCAGGGTGAATGAAGCGGGTAGAGTCAAGAAGGAAGAAAGCCAGCAGTAAGTTGTCAGTGAAGCGGAGAACTAGCTCAGAGATAAGGAGGCACTGTCATAAGGCACTGTGTGTAAAATTAGAAGGCTGCAGAGGGTTGACAGGGGAGAGGAGCTACAAACAGGGCACTAGCAGTTTAGTAGAATATAGTAAGTGCACTTACATGTGAGCACAGTACTGGGGACTCCTATGAAGCAAAGCAGAAAAGCTAAGTCAAAAGATGGAGCCTTTCTACATCTGTAATTAAGCAGGAGTGGGAAGGGAGGTGTGCAGGTTCAAGGTGGGGGAGGGGGGGGTAGACACAAAGTAATGCAAGGTTGTGAGTCAGAAAAAATGGACTAGGCCAGCTTCTAAAAAGAAAAGAAGAAAACCAAGCTAAGTTAATTCCAGGTCAGTGTGGTGTAGTATTTTCCTAATAACTACAAATGTTATGCTACGAATCTACTGCAGAGTGGTGAAAAGGACCACCACTTCTGCACGGAAAAATAAAAGAAGTGTGGGCTGCAGGTACATAGGTAAACTTTCTCCAAGAGAAAGTAGTTTTATGTAATTGACTTAGGAGTACTATAAGAAGAGAGAAATGGGGGGGCAGTAGTGTGAACACGTACAGTGAAAGGGGAAAGAGTCTTCAGTTTGGAGGACAGACTAAATACAACTCTAACATACACTAGTGTAGCTGAAAGCACTTTAGTGTTCCACCGATGCAGGGTCTCAGTGCTGAGAAACAAGACAGCCTTGGGTTGATTGGAGGTTGGCCAAGACACAGGATGTAACTTTTGCTGAGAGGAATGCTAGCACACTACCTGGGATTCCTATGAAGCAAGGCAGAAAAGCTAAGTCAAAAGATGGTGCCTTTCTACATTCTTTATTTACATATACTAACTCCATGATCACACAACAGTGAAGAAAAAAAAAGTGAATCACTGATCCCATACAAACACAAAACATACTGTAGATCAGAGTGTAAAGTGTGTGTGCTTGTATCTTTAAGAAGCATGCGAGGCTCTATGTGCACATAGAAAACCCACACACGTGCACAACCTTAGTGCCATTTAAAAGGAGCAGCTAGGAAGTGAGCATGCATGATCATAGTCATTAATTGCATACAAGTTGTTTAAGTTACAGTCTATAGTTAACAATAGTAATGTGTTTGTATTTAATAAAGCTGCTTGAAGAGAACCCACAAAGATTCATTTATTCGTGTCCGGACACGAAAGCAACATGGTGTAAGAACTGGAATGAAAGAGAGAAGAATATTCAGAGCCATGAGATGTAAAAACAACAGCGAAGGCAAAACAGAGAGAAAAGAGCACAAACACAGCCAGAAAGAATCAAAGCTAATGAGAATGATAGTTATGATACTACAATTCAAATCTTTGTATGACCACATACACTGTAGGAATGGATTGTTAAAGTGTTCTAGGTCACTCTATTCTGTTCAATTAGTATTAACAGACCAACATATGGCCCCCCCCCTTTTTTTTTCCTGTATTGCTATAGTTATAAACACAAGAGACTGTAATACAGGTCCAAAATATATAGGTATTAGAAGCTTATGCCGATAAAGCAACTAGGTTAATTGGGGAAACTGACTCCTTATTTTCCAATACCTAGTAGTGGTTTACACAATATTACATACAAATCCCACTATGATTGCCTGATGGACTTTTTATGTTCATATTTGTTCGAGTTACCTTAGAAATGCTTTACTGTTTGTATATACTACATTTAAAGCAGAAGCTATTTATTTATGTTTTTGGTGTGTGAGATGGTATTAAAGGGTGGTTAATTTATTAACTAAACCTGGAACTTTAGGTTCCATGTATGTATGTTCTCTTAGTTATTAGCTTCAGAATTTGTTTCTAAAGATTTTTGACTCATCCATGATGCATACCTTCATGAATTACTTAAAGTCATTATACTTGGAAGGTATTATTGATGCTCTAAATATAACTTTTACAAATGATGATATATAAATGCTTATCATTAAATATTAATGGCTTAAATCATGTCAAATGAGCTGGTTTAATTAAATTCATTAAAATGCACAGAGCTCAGATAATCTTTTTGCAGGAAACCCACTTGCTGGAAAAGGATTTGCAAAAATTATCATTTAATGGTTTTGTATTTCTCACGAATTCCTGCTTTAGAGCCGAAAGGAGAGGTACTCATACTATGGAATAATACTTGTACACTACCTAAAGTTTTAAACACCTTTTCAGATAAAGATGGAATGTTAAGCTTAGTAGTGCTAGAAGTTAATAAGAAATGCTTCACACTGGCAAACTCATACTGGATTAATGGTCTAGGAACTAAATATGCGAAGAAATACCTGGATCTCATTACTTTACATGCAAAGGGAGAAATTATTCTGGCGGGAGATTTCAATTGCTTGTTCTCAGATGAAGACACCTCTAAAAATAGTCAGGTTAAACTAACGACACAAGCTAAAAAGGTAAAAAGTTTTATAGCCTCAATGAATTTTAGAGACCTACATAATTTAAGAGTTCAAAATTCACTTCAATACACTCATTCGTTCCAATTTGGCACACAAACTAATACTGATAAGATTTTTTTTGTGTCCAACACTCTTAACTCTAAAATAAATGATGTTGCAATACAGTCATGTCCTCTCTCTGACCACAATGCCTTTTTGTTCAGCTTGACTGAAAAAAAGATATGATAATTTTTCAAAGAATCCCAGCCTATGTTACTAAGTTAAAAGGTTTTAAGGAGTGGTTATTAAAAGAAATAAATGCGTTTATGGAAAACAACAATAATGGTGAAGTAACAGATATACTCTGGGATGCATTAAAAGTTCACATCTTTAGTGGAGTTAAAGCTTGGTATTTTCAAAGGAGAAAGGAATGGGACAAGGAACTTTCTGATTTACAAGCCAAAACAGATAAGTTAAAACTAAATTTAAAATCAAATGATAAAGCAGTACTTACTGAAATTTTTAAGCTAAACCACAAATATTTATACATATTGAATCATACGGTTGCTATAAGCTTAGAAAAGATTAAACTACAGTCTTATTCAGTAAACCCCAGACACTTACATAAAGTAGCTATCACATCCAAATAAATTAATAAACAAAATTACATTAATGAAATTAAATGCAAGAATAATAACACAGTAAAATGAACTAATTTAGGAGGTATATTAGAAGCCTTTAGTAATCATTATCGGTCAATCAATGACATGCAATCACCACTAGATTAAGACGATGTAATAGATACATTTCTACAAGAAAATATCAAGACTAAACTATCAAAACAACAAAATAGTACCCTAAATAAACAAATATCCTTAGCAGAAGTGAAAGAACAAGTTAAAAATCTGAAGGATCTGAAGGATAAAGCCCCAGGGTTAGATGGGATAATCCCAGAAATATATAAAATTCTTCCAGAGCACACAAAGTTATTATTAAACACATTCTCCATGGTTAAACAAGACTTAATTTTCCCTCCCTCGTGGAAGTACTCAATTTCCCCCATTCTGAAACACGGTAAGGACCCCCAACTATGTGCATCCTATAGACCCATATCATTGTTAAATATTGATTATAACATTTTCATATCTATCCTGGCCAAAAGACTAAAGAATATATTACCCAATCTAATACACTTTGATCAAACTGGCTTTATCTTACATAAAGTACACGACAATATTATTAAGCTACTATCTCTAATAGACATTGCAAACAAAACCAATAAACAATTAACTATCATTAGTCTGGATATTGATAAGGCGTTCAATTCCCTTAGTTGATCATACTTACAAAAAATCTTTATAGAATTTAACTTGACTTCAGATTTCACTGAACTGATATTAAATATTTATAGTAATTCTAAAGCATTTAAGATTGGTTCATGTCTATCATCCTCAGTAAACATTCATAAGGGAACTAGACAAGGTTGCCCTCTATCCCCATTATTTTTCACTTTATCAGTGGAACCTTTTGCTTCATTTATTAGAAATAACCCAAATATCAAAGGATTTCAAGTTAATGAGGGATACTGTCCAAAAGTTCAGCTTTTTGCTGACTATATTTTACTAACATCCAATGACATAAAAGGCTCTTTACAACATATCATGAATGCCATAACTCTATTTGGAAAAATCTCAGGGCTCAATTTTAATCAAAATAAAAACCAAAACACTTTTAAATCAATAAGAAAATAGCAATTTGCAAAAATACAATACAATCAACTGGGAAAACAATAACAGATTATCTAGGAATAAGTATTACGAATAAATGGAATGAGACTATTAAATTTAACTTCATTAAACTGGTAGCTATAATCAGTGATTTGACTAAAAAGTGGAACAAAATGTTTTTCACCATGGAAGACAGACAAATTAATAAAAATTATTATTTTGCCCAAGATTTTATTTTACATACAATCATGGATTTTACCTCCTCCTAAAAAATTCTTTAAATAAATAGATCCTCTATTACTAACTTTTCTATGGTTCCCAAAGAAACCAGAACAGCCTACAAATAGCCTGGGACAGTAATGGGATTGGCTTTCCCAACTTAGAATTATATTCCAAATCTGTTATTATTAACATAATACTACACTGGATTTCATCCATACACACCTGTAGCTGGAAACAACTACATGAAATGCATATAACTTAAAACCCATTTTAAGGAAATCTTTGGAATTAACAAAATATTTTGGATACTTCGTGAATATTGCTTATATAATAAGAAATTTAGCCACTTCTCACATGGCATAAACCAAATATTTTATATTTTCAAAAATATAAATAGACAACAATTACAGTCTAAATAACACCTTTCCCATTACATTTCCCATGGCTTATACACCAGATTGCCTAGATACCTTCAATATCAATAAGATGTGGAATCTTTTAAAGAGAATAATCTAATGTTTTTGGCACCAGTTTATAGACAATAAGAACATCCAACCAATGAACTTTCTCTTAGCCAGATATGATGTCTGTCAAGATAACTGGCTCTGTAATCAATCTTTAAGACAGTTTGTTGAAAATAAAGTGAGTGTCAATATATCTGGAAACTTGATATTATACCAAGATTGATACAACTATTCATATGGTGTAGTTTGATGAACATTGAACATAAATTAAGCATATCACCTGTATATAAAATTCTACGAGAAGACTATTACTTTTGACCAAGCTTTTTGGCATTACTCCATAAAGATTAATGGAGAACCTTTCTCTAACGATAATAAGAAACAGTTAAGTTCAATAAAAAACACTTCATCGTCTTTATATTGGAGACTATATACCGGGAGATTTAGTCATGGAAACTTATACACTCTACCCAGAATTGACCTTATAACCAAGAGTAATGAAAGCAAATGCTGGAGGTGTGGTGATATTTTTGAAGCCAATTGGGTTCATATGTTAATCGAATGTACAACTCTCACACAGTACTGGAGAGATTTTAGATTCAATGTCCCTACCCCAAGTGTAATTCCTAGACATCAGTTACCTGTTCTTTGGTTAATTCTAGCTATTGCTCGAAAAATAATTACATCGAACTGGAAAAATAAGCAATATCTTATGTTTACTGAGTTTATTTCAATAGCAAAATCTGTATGTAAAAAAGAAATGCAAACTATTTATCAGAGATTATCAAATGTAACACACAAAAGACTAGCTTGCCAAAAATTGGAGAGATTGTTAGATAAATATTAATTACCTTTCTTGGATAAAACAAATATTTATCATGGATGATTGTATATAGTGTAAATAGTTATGTTTTATATTATTTATTTTTAATACTTTATGTTCATGTTTATTAACAAAATTTAATAAAAATGTTTTTGGAAAAAAAAAAAAATAAAACAAATTATTTACTCGATGCGAAAGACAAAGGGGTATTACAAGGGCACAAACCGTATTATCAGCCAAGCAGAAAGTAGGATAAGTTTATTAACTAAAGAAAATATTTAAGATAAAAGTATATGACAAAATGATTAACTGTAAGAAAAACAAGCATGTTTAAAGCAAAATGAGTATGTTTAAAGCAGAAAACTAGTATGTTTAAAGCAAAACTAGTATGGTTGAAGCAAAACAAGTGTGTTTGAAACAAAGCTGGGAATGTTTAGAGTAAAACAAGCAAAATTATTACAATAAGAAAAGAAAAGGGCACATTAAGCCAAATGAAGCAAGGTGACTGTGTATGTTTGTTCAAAGTGCTGTGTTTGGGCATAACTATGACTTCCTAGTGAATCAAGGGCGTAACTGAAGTTATTCAAAGTATCCCAGAGTATGTAAAAGGGCTTACAGTGTGTGCTTATTACTGTGCATATACTTTGAAGAGTTCATTGTTTGCAAAGTGCAACTATTTTATGCAATCCAATCCATGTTCAGTTATTTCAAAAAGGTCTTGTGCTGGGTGTCTCTACTCACCAAGTGCTGACATTACAGAGTGCTTCTTGTACTGTAAAGAGGTGCCTAGCAAGGTACCACCATTTGAGGAAATTTCAGTGTGCTGTATGCAGTTATTTGCAAAATATGATTACTTCTAAAGTTATTGAGTTTTGGGCAACGAATGTTAGATTTATTTGCATTCTGCAGTTGCTTGACATGTTTTGTACACTGATAAGAGGGGTTTTCTTGCAAAAGACATCATTACAAGAGTATTACAGTGCTCATGAGTTATTCAGTCACATTGTAAAGTTCTCAAATGTTTCTTAAAGTGACAACTTTAACAAGTGATGGTAAAGGACTTTAGCATTTCTGAATTTACAGATAATATTCCAAAAGCATCAAGAAGCCTGTGAAGTTATTCCACAAAGTTAGTAACATACTGAAAAGTTTTTGCAATGCTCAGTTAAGTATCGAGAATTTATTTTGCAAAGTTCAGTAAAGTATTGAAAAACTCAAGAAGCTTATTTTGCAAAGTCCAGTTAGTCTAAAGTACTACAAGTTCATTCATTCTCATAAATCCGATAAGTCCAATGAGAATATAAGTTCAGAGCACGAAGGGATTGGACAAGTTCTGTTTATGCCAGAAACTTCTGCATATGCATGTGTGTGTATATTCATGTTTATTTGCAAACACCCTCACTGGTATGTGTTAATATGGTAGCCGGATTTTGAAAACTCCTACCATTTTTAATCATAATATTGCAGTGAACTGGACAATATTTGAGTAATAGTACGATATTTTCATACAAGCAGCTTATGCAGATAGAGATGCATGCACCAGGGCATTCATTTTGCTACATCTTGCAGGGTCAGAGGCCATAGAAACAGAGCGTTCAATTTGTGTATGCACCAGCAGTATATGAAGGAGAAGGTGCAGACCGCCATATTGTTGTACAAGCTGAATCAAAGGAAGACTTGAGTGTTTGAAGTGCAAGTTTAGAGAGATGTTCAACCCCCAGATGAATGTCACATTAGAGGCATTTGTTTTACACAAAAGATAAGAAACCAGGGGAAACATTTGCAGCTTATATAACTGACTTGAGAAACGGAGCCAAGATGCGTCAATTTGGTGATTTAAAATATGACTTGATAAAGGACAGGCTTGTATGCGACATCAATAGTGCTACAGTGAGAAAGATATTACTTTGCTCAATGCTAAATAATTGTCACAAAGTCATAGACATTTGTCAAATCCATGAGGCGACAGAAAAACATACAAGCATGTATGCGAGTGACAAAACCATGGGTTCACTGGGCTCCAGAGCACATGTAGACAGTATGCAAACATGTGACAAACAAGAACAGGCCTAAGCACATGGCAGCTACAAGATTTCCAAAGAAGCCACAAGGCTTTCTAGAAAATTCCAGGAAAAGTGCAAGCTCCAGCGCCAGCTCAGTGCAACACAAATGTGAATCAACAAAACCCAAATCTAGCTTTATTGTTAACTGTCACAACTGTGGTGTGAATCATGAGTCTAGTTGAGAGAAGTGCTTAGCATTTGGTCAGCAATGTCACAAGTGTAAAAAAAAGGAACAATTTCCAAAAGTTTTGTAAATCAAGTAAGCCTCACGCAGTTGTAAAGAAAGGTCACACAAAAAAGCAAGTTGTTCAAGTATTGCTGAAACAGTCAGCTTTCTATCTAGATGGTGTATCAGTGCTTGGTAAAAGAGTTGGTGCAGTAATCTTACTGACAAGAATTGAAGCGTTTTATACAGTCTAGATTAATGGAAAATACAGAGAGCTCAAAGTAGACATTGGGTCAAAGTGTAATGTTATATCAGAGGACACATTTACAAAAGTGAGAACTAACAAACAACTCAATGTTACTAGTAGTGCGAGACATGTTGCTTATGGAGGTGAATAAATTCATATCGATGGTTCAGTGATACTTTAATGGTATTTGGCCTGTTGCAACTTATTCTATGCAGTCCGAAGGCAAGTATAATCTTTATTGTGTCTCAAAGATAGTTGAAGAATTAATGTGCTTTATTTTGCTAAAGAAGTTCATCATTCAAGTGTAATTCCCAGTTCCAGTTTCTCCAAAGCCATTTTCTCAGCGAATGCTGATGTTTTCGATGACAAACTGGGCCAGCTTTCAGTTATATATTCCATGAAGTTACACCTAAAGATCACTCCAGTAGTCAAACCAGCAGGAAGAGTTCCAATAGCTATGCAAGATAAAGTAAAAGCTCAGTTGTTTAAAATGTTGCAGCAAGGTGCGATTTGTCCAATCACAGAACCATCTGAGTGGGTATCATCCATGGTAGCTGCTCACAAGAAAGGCTCAGACCAAATCAGAATACGCATTGACCCAAGAGATTTGAACAATGCATTAAAAAGACCATATCATCCAATGCACACAGTTGAAGTTACAGCTCTAATACAAAATGCCACTGTATTTTCTGTTTTGGATGCAAAGAGTTTGTTTCGGCAAGAGATGCTGGATCACAAATCCTCATTTCTAACTACTTTGATACTCCATTTGGCAGATAGATTCCTAAGGATGCCATTTGGAATAAATTCTGCAAGTGAAGTTTTTCAGAGTGCAATGGAACAAATTTTTCCAGGTTATCCTTGTGGCATAATAGTAGACAATCTGTTGGTTGGAGGCAATGGTGAAGCAGAGCATGGCAGAAACCTCAAGAAATTTCTAGACAGAACACGTGAAGTGAAACTAAAGTTTAATCCTCTTGAGTGTAAATGTAAACTTCCAGAAGTTATGTACGTAGGTCATTTGTTTACAAGTACAGGTTTTAGACCTGATCCGACCAAGCAACCAGTTATTATAGAGATGTCAGTGCCAAACAATGTACAAAGTTTACAGCATTTTCTGGGCATGGTCAACTATTTAGGCAAATTTATGCCAGACTTCAGTGAGTTAACAGCATCTTTAAGAGAGCTTACATGAAAAAAATGTTGCATGGTCATAGTTGGATCATCAGAATGCATTTGAAGACCTTAAGCAGAAAACTGCTGCCGCCACCACCACCTATGTTAAGATATTGTGATGTAAACAAACCAGTTATTTTTTCCTGTGATGCTTCAAAATTGGTCTAGGTGCAGTCATACTTCAAGAGGGCAGACCAGTAGCCTATGCATCTAAAACACTAACCCAAACTGAGATGCAATATGCTCAATTTGAGAAAGAGTTTTGGCTATAGTATTTGCATGCTCCAAGTTTCATGATTATATTTATGGTAGAGCTATTCAGATTGAAACTGATCAACTTCTAGTTACTATTCTAAAGAAGCCTATGCAGTCTGCCCCAGTGAGATTACAAAGAATGATTCTCAAATTGCAAAAGTACAATTTCAAACTGGTCTACATTAAAGGCAAGTTGCTTTAACTGGTTGATACTTTATCCAGATCTCCTAGAAATACAACAGAACAGCTTAATGCAGGAGACGTTTGACTTTGATGTGATGTCAGTGTGTAATTTTTCAACACTAGACTTGATGAGTTAAGAGATCACAGTCAGACTGATTCAATTTCACAGAAGCTTAATCATCATATTAATATCAGATGGCCATTAAAGCGATCTAGTGTATCGCCTGAGGTGCAAGCGTATGGATTGCTGATGGAAGATGCTAAAACTGTTGTTCCTGCTTCTTTGCAACAAGAATATATAAATATTTTGCATTGTGGTCACCCAGGATTCACCAGAGAATTGGTATTTTGGCCTAAATTATCAAAAGATATTGATAGAGTTCTTTCTTCTTGTTCAGTATGCAATAGTACTAGACCTCATTTTCAAACAGAATCACTTCAGCTAAATCCAATTCCTGACTACCTTGGTCTACTGTAGCGAATGATATCTTTGAATGAAACAATCAACACTATTTAGTTTTAGTAGACTCTTATTCAAATTGGTTTGAGATTGATCTACTACCAAACTTATCCTCAGCTACTGTTATTACTTAGTTGAAACATCATTTGTCAGTTCATGGTAGTCAACACAAACTTTTTTCTGACAATGGTACTCAATTCACTAGCCAGTTTCAAAAAATTGCAAAAGAATGGGATTTTGTGCATATCACTAGTAGTCCTGAATATCCTCAGTCCAATGGTCTAGCTGAATGAGCAGTACAGAGTGCAAAGCAGTTATCTGAAAGGTCAAAGCATGACAATACAAATGTACTGTTGAATTTACTTATTCTCAGAAACGTACCCAGTGATGATATTCTTGGCATACCTGATCAAAGAATACTTTCCAGGCAAACTAGAACTATGCTACCTATTTCCTCAAGTTTGTTGCAGCCTAAACCCAAGAACAATAAAACCATCAAGGCTCAGTTGTTTAAGAATCGTAATAACCAGAAATATAGTTATGGCAGATTGAGCAGATAGAGACGGTACAAATCCAAACAACGAAAGGTTTTGATCAAATAGGACAGATTACAGGCTTCTGTGCAGAGCCGAGATCTTACTTGGTAAAATGAAAAGGAGTGGAGTATAGGAGGAATCACAATTATCTTCTTCCTGTACCAGAACCATCATCATCACTGCAATCACAACATTGTATCTGTGATGCAAACTCTAAATCAAAGAATAAGTCAGACACGGTTTCAGACAAGAACAGGTTCAAAAGTCTGATTCTGCTCCAGAAAGTAATTCGAACATTCCATAGGTCAACCATTTTGCAGAAACTGTCCCATTTGCTAAATCCAATTCTGTTTTATGTCACACAATATGGACGTGTCTAAACCAAGTGTGAAATGCACAGCAACATGGACTTGATTGTACATACCTATATGTTTAACACTGTATAATGCATGTCTATAGATTATCTGTACTTTCTGCATGCCAAACAGTCTAACAATTGTATAGTCGATTTCTCAAAGAGGGAGGATGTAGATCAGAGTGTAAAGTGTGTGTGCATGTATCTTTAAGAAGCATGCGGGCTGTATGTGCACGTATATAACCAGCACACGTGCACAACCTTCAGTCGAATGAGTTTGTCGGTTCTGATTTGGCAAAATGTGAGTCAATCAAAAGAATCACTACCACATGTATATCCGTTTTCTATCATGTGCTTGAGTCTTGTAAACTCAACCTGAACACGAGGATCTATGGACACCGAAGGTCAGAATATCGAACACCAGCAATTTCGAAACACAACTTTGACCCCTCTCTACTGCTCTGGAGCCCGGAACAAGTGCTAACATGAGCCTGGAGAAGAGTGTTTTCAGAATTCACAGTTGAGGTTAACATTATGTATCTACGCTATTCCGAGTTTTGGTGGTGAGTTTCGGTGTTTCTGGTAGTTGAGCTTGCAAGCCTTAACAACGATAGGAAACTAGGCAACTTATGTTAAATATATTTATATATATACATATTATATATATATATATATATATATATATACACACACATATAAATATATATATATATATATATATATATATATATATATATATATATATATATACACATACACACATACATACACACACACTGAAATATATGGATTATGTCATTTAATCTAAAACACAGCTTACAGAAGCTCAGTTGTGCAACATAACTCTACAATCACACTACAGTAGAAAAAACAGAAAAAAAACCCCACTAATTGCATCAGCATCCCTGACAATACAACACACTGCAACAAAACTGCAATATTACTTTTTAACCTTCAAGAAAACTCATACAAATCATTTTACACTACAGGATCATTTGTTGTATTTTTTTTTTTTTTTTTTAACTTTTGTTGGCTGAGATAAAAGGAGTGCAGATGAACTGTATTTAGAAAAGTTGACTTTCAGGTAAAATGATACACACCCATTATTTATATACATCACACACACACTAGAAATAAGTAAGAACAAATGGTCAAATGAGCGAATGTTCTTTTCTTTCTTTGTTTTTCAGCCTGCTGTCTGCTCGGAGATCACAGTACAGCAACATCTGGTAACTTCGGTTGCCCCACTGTTGTGCAGATTTGGAGTTGGTATATACAGTTAGCAAGAGGTGTGGCATGTACAGTGGGACTTACCCTTTTTTTTTTCCCAACATTTTATGGTTTAACCGAAAAAAAAAATATCTCTTTTTTGCTAACTCTAAGCATTTACTATTTGACCAATCCTGTATGTATGTACATATACATGTGTACACAGACACACAAACATGCATATATTATGTACACTGATAAAGGCTGTGATCAAAGCGCATGTGAGACAATATGTATACATCTTACTGTCCTGGATCTTCTGTACCTCAGAAAAAGTCCAATGGATCACCATGCCAGAACCAAGGATCTATATTTTCAAAAACAGGTAAATAAAACACATTTGAGGCATATGCTATAATCCGTCACTTCACGGACTTCTGGAATAAACTTCCCCTGCACATTAAGCAATACAACTCACTATATTCCTTTAAACACAGCCTGGATGACTGGGGGAATATTGACAATTTTTATCTAGGATTGACTGGTACCTTCCTGAAAAAAAGGGGGTATTGTCTGATAGGAGATGCTGGCAAGGTGTAAATGGTCATATAACTGAATGGTCAAGGAATATCTATGAAATAAATACATGTTTTTTATTACCTTTCTACTCGCATCATTAGCTGTTGATCTCCACTCCACTTGCACCAAAACATTTTTCACCACTTTACCTACATTTTTCTTCATTATAACCTAGCCCCATTTTTTTTTAGTTAAAACTTAAACCATATAACTTCTCACTGGACAAAACACACTCTTATACACACATGCATACATAGACTATCTAAAGCACACCTCCCAATCTCAAGTATGCAAACATTAAAACATACAATATAACAAAAGAAAGACAAGTAAAAGATAGACTGCATCCCTGCTAATGAACCATAAAATAGATAAATTGGTGCACCTATAATAAAAAAACAATAAAGCCAATCTTAAAACCCTCAGTCATACACAGGCACATTACAAAACACCACAACGACCTAATCTTTCGAGCAGGCCACACACTAAACAAATACATGCATACATAAATAAAATATTTAATACCACCCAGTTTATACACACTAAAAATGGAAAATTTACACATTGAGCATGTACACATGGGTCACTTATTTCAGTACCCTTTCATTCCTTATATGTCCTTTCTTCACTTACTACAAATTCTCTTCTCCAACTTTCTCTCTAAATATACCATAAGCCTATTTTTCCCTCACTTCATATTGCAATTCCTGTTTGTATTACACTAACTTATGTTTAATTTCGCTACAAACTATCTAAAATTTCTGTAAGTATTAAGTGATTGTTTAAGAACGGATACAAGTTATATGACAACGTTCTTATATTATCAGTGATTTGTTATAATTACTTAAACTGCAGATGTTTTTGTTTTATTTTTGAAAACTGTAACTATGATCATTCAGAAAAGGTTTTCCAATAATTTGGAACTTCTCCCCAGGCCTCTATGGAAATTGGGCTTCTACCCATTCTGACTTTCTCAGTAATCAAATGTCAAAAAATAAATAAATCATATGTTCGAGACCATATGATCAACATTTAAAAAAGTCAAAGATTGTATGGAGATTGCGGTAAAGCGGGGATCAAGGAATTTGTCCCTTTCCTCACTCTACTGTGATCTTGGATTGGGGGGGGGGGTGCTGGAGGGCTTTCCCCTCTGCAAAAACACTATTTGGTGAAAGATTACATTCCCAGTTTTTATACAGATCATATGTTCTTGACTATATGAGGTCTGACATAATAAACATTCAATAATGTAAACTAGATCCATATGCAAACACACACACACACACACAGATGAAAACCATTTACAAAGCTGGGACATGCTACAGCAAGTCCTAAAACACAAAAAGAATGGCCAACCCCCAACCCCACCAAAAGAATTACATATACGGACCATTTCTCAGAATATTCCCTTTTCTCTGAGGTAGGGTGATCTCAGTTAGTACGTACAAGTCTGGGGCTGTGGGAGGCTAGGCTTGCACCCCAGCAAAAAAGAAGCTTAAAGGAGAAGAGCAATGTTCCAGATTTGATCATCACCTGCAATTTGTGTGTTTTTTTTTTTTTTGGCATGATTGCACTCGGCATTTCAAGTGCTGATATTTCGGTAGGGAGCGTCCCCACATACACAAATATCCAGCCACCTCCTCACAAAAATGTTGCTCACCTTAATTTAACCTCAAACAAACTCAAACCAAACCAAATTAAAACAAGAAAAATAATAGAAAAAAACTGTAATTAACTCATCAAAAATGGCATTACTAACTAACTGGGCCTGAAATTAAACTAAGCTCAAAATGTTAAGCTCCAGTAAAGTACACAGCTACATTGCACAAACCCAGCCTTGATTAAATGTTCTGGTAATTTAGGTTCGTAGGTAACTTGGAGATTCTTCTAAGGAGTCTTAATGGAAAAAACAAAACAAAATAAACACCCAAGTATCAGCTTCACACACCACGTAAAGTTCTGTTCAGTGGATTAAATGGAAAATAGTACAAGAGTAAAAAAAACCCAGAAAGAAATGACAAGTGGGATATGTAGCATCTGTTCTGTGCAAGAAATTATCTGGCAAAATTAAACTGCCCCAGAACTCATTTCCTAATGTACAGTGTAAGATACTGTACTACAAATAAGACACCTGCGTATGAATACAGATACACACATACAGGCAGGATACATGAAAGGACATCAGCAGCTAAGCTTAAAATGCTGGATATGGAGAGAAGAGTAGCAAATGATATGGAAAAAAAAGAACAGGAGAAAATCCAGAAAAAGAGACAGGTCTAGAAACTATCAGCCAACATTACTGAGGCATTCGACTGACAAATCTGAGTGGTGTAGGCCAACAGGGTAATAACCCCAAAGTTTAACTTTAAGGATAGAGGATGCATTTCATTCCAACAGATAAAAAATAACAAACAAGTAAATACATACAGGATACATTTACTAAGAGGTGATTTTTTTTTTTTTTTTGCTGGGATATGAATGTGTGCACACAGGCAAAACTCGCTTAAAAATATAGTTCCATTTCAACAGAACATCACCCTTCAGCCTGAGAAAAACGTATTAGTATTTATGTTATTCTTCTTCAGTTACTTATTTACTTCCTGTTGATGTGTTGGCCACATTATTAAACCACTCCTTGGGCTTAATCATTTCAAATTCATCACGTGCATACAGTCATGCTAAACTTGTGACCTTTTGGTTCCTAATATAGCAATCTCAAAATGTATTCCACTCCCTGTTCTGTAATCTGCACAGGTCACTCAATACCAATTATTCCAATAAATTGTTTTCTTTCTTACTCTGTATACTGTTAACAGGCCTCTCTGGTTTTCCTGCAGATCAGTGTTAAACAATAGAGTTTTTCAAACTTTAATCACCACTGAGTGATTTCAAGACCCTCCCCAATTTACGGTCTCATAGCTGCACTTTATTTCCTCCCCATCTATCTTCAACGTTTGACTCAAAGTAACTGTTCCATAAGGACTTTGCATTACTCTATTTGCTGGTGTAGGTAATTCTTCCAGCTTAACAATGCAGATAAACTTTTGTATAATTATGGGTATAGACACTGGCAATTACTACTCCCCACAGATCAACATGTGACCTGTGAGCAGCAGAAGCCACACTTTTAAGAGAGCCACATAATTAAATATAATGACAATGCTTTCAACCAAAACTACAGAATAAATTAGCTACATATATAAGGGAAACAGAGACATAAAAGTATTTCAACTAAGAATTGCAAGATAAGCTTTAAAAAACAAAATACACTGTATGCATGCAGATGCAAAAGAATGACCTAACACATTACTGTCAATGTATATAGAATACACTCTAAATTAGCACCACTTAACCAAATAAGAAATGTAAAAGTGGATATCTCTAGATCCACTATAAAGTATTGTGTCTGACTGTCAAATCTAGTGAAATATTATACCTACTATGTCTCCAACTGCAGTATGTTTTACAAGCAATTGCATCCAGTACAAGAGCTGTGAACGTTCGATGTAGAGGATAATAAACTAAAATGCCCAGTGTGGGTGATAGTATTATGTTAAGTTGTCTATCTCGCCTTCATTCTTGCTGGATGGGTTCGGAGCCGACCTCGGCTCCGACTCAGCCACTCTAAAAGCTCGAGAGTTGGTTCCACCGGCTCGAGGCTCCCCTTATATCCCACAATGCTAGGCGAGAGTTACCCCAGATCTCGTTTGCCGCTACAGCTTCGAGGTTGGTTGCTTCTACCGGTTCCTGGTGAGTGTTAGCTTTTTCTTCAAAAAGTTTCTCTTTTTTCCCCTTTTTTAACTTATTTCTACCTAGATTAGTGTAGAACATTGATTTTTTTTTCCCCGACCCTATTTTTCTTACTAAAAGAACCGTTGGTTCTTCCTTTGGGCCTTTGGCCTTTCCCTTCCCTAGGGAGTGTTTGTGTAGTTGCTTTAACTTTTTGTACTTAAGTATTAGTATTTTTGGCTAAAATTATTATTATTTTTAGTATTACTAATTTTTGCGGACAGGGTATAACTGTGTGTTTGAGTGTGTGTTAGTGTACACCTGTCAGATAAAGGAAATGTCAAAAGAAGCAAAGGTCTCCGGATTCAAGAAGTGTGATGCGTGCTGTCAGAAAATGTCTGACAGACGCTCACACTTCTTGTGTCTATTGTCTGGGGCCTTTGCACCTGCAGGACTCCTGTGCTGTGTGCCATGGCTTCAGCCCCAGGGTCCTGCAGGAAAGAAAAAACAAGTTGATTTTGAGAGGCTTGTTGAAGCCAGAGGATTCCCTGTCAGTTTCAACAGGGAAGCCCTCTAAGGCATCGAGGTCTTTGGCTCCGGCTTCTGAGCCGAGACCTCAGGTTGTTCAACCTTTGCCTTTATCGGCTCCGGCTGGAGCCGATAAGACTCAGTCCACAGTTTCTGTGGCTTCCTCGGCTCCGGCCGGAGCCGAGGTTATCGAGGTACCCGTGTCGGCTCCGACAAGATCTTCAGAGCCGACAACCAGAAAGAGGTCTAGGTCACCTTCTCTTGGCTCCGTTCATTCGGCTCCAGGATCTCCCCTGCTGTCTGAACGGAGCCAAAGGTCTCATTCCTCTAGGTCATCGAGGCTTTCCGATCATGACCTTCAGAGGGTGGTGAGTCGACTACTTAAGTCCGAGGCACTAGCCCAGATGCTTCAGAGCCCGACTCATCAGTCAGTGCCTGCCCCGCCCATCAACTCTTTCCTCCTTCGACTCTTGAGTTCGGAGCCGGGTCGTGTCGGAACCGAGACTGTGGTCACTTCGGAGCCGAGACAATTGTCTTCGCCCGCTGCCGGCTCCGTTTTCTTCCTTGGAGGAATCTCGGCACCGGACTTCTCTCGTCGGCTCCGAGGGGGTGAGTGGCATCGGACCCTTGTCCGACCCCCCTCTCCCTCTCGGTGCTTCGGCGCTGGTGAGTTCGGCTCCGACATCGACCTCGGAGCCATCACTGTCGGTGCCGAGGGGGGTTCTTAGCTCCTCGGAGCGGGGACCTCTGGCTCTGCCTGACAGGGGTGCATTCGAGGTCATGCGGAGTGTGTTAGAGCCTGGCTCTACTCCACAGTCGGCTCCGTCAGCCCCTCCCTCTATGCTGCCTCAGGGTAAGTCGACTCACTCCCTCATCCCGGACCGCAGAGAGCCAGCTCCTCAGGAGCCCCCTTTGGGGATTTCATCCTCTTCCGAGGCCTCTCCTGATTTGGCAGAAGAGCCTCCTCGGAAGAGGAAGTGCAAGAGGAAGCACATTGACTCACCTGAGTCTATCACGACGGACACAGATCTGGATGATTCTGAGGGTTCCCCGCGTTCCCCTTCTGAAGATGTCTGATTTGCAGACATTCTGGAGATCCTGAAACAGAGGGGAAATTGGCCAGCCCTCAACCCTTCGGAGGATGAATCTGTGTATCTTGAGGCGCTTGGCTCTCGTCCTTCCACCTCCTGGGTGTCCCCCCCCTTCGACCCCCTCATGCAGGTGGTTGCTAAGAAGGCATGGACGGCTCCTGATTCAGTGGACCCCACTCCCAGGAGACCCTCCAAATTCATCACAGCTCCATCAGACAAGCAATTTTTATCAAAAGGAGTTTCTGTGGATGCTATGGTGGTAGCTGCCGCCACAAAGAAGGAACTGGCTGATCCTTCAGTGCCTGTCCATCCGCCTAACAAGGAATCTAGGTCCATGGATAGGTACGGGAAGCGGATGTTCTCCTCAGTGACGTTTGCCATGCGTTCGCTGAATTACCTGTGCCATTTCACTCGCCTTCAAAGGGACTTGATCAAGGAAGCGAGTGAAATGTTAAAGGACCCTACAGCTGCGGGTTTCAAGAGAAAATGAACACGCAGCTGGCTACCCTTAATTCCATATCCAACTCCTCCATGCGCCTCTCTTATGCGGCCGATGGAGCGAGCAGAGCCGCAGGGACAGGGGTAGCCTTACGTAGGCACGCCTGGATGCGGCTATGCAACTTTGGAACCTTTCAAGACGTCTTTCACGAACTCCCTTTGATGGATCATCTCTTTGGTCCTCAAGTGAAAGAAACCCTGACTAGGTGCGAGACTGATGGCAAGACCCTTTCTGCTGTCGGAGTCCGTTTTTCTACTCCTTCTAGGCCTTACCCCAAAGGCCAGAAGGGTGGGAAGATGTGGTTCCGTAAACAATCTCAAGGGACTTCGCCTGACGACAGAGTCGCTTTTCCTACCAAAGGCAGAGGTGGGAATAACAATGGTAGACGTCGCCCTAGGGGCAGGGGGGGTCCGCAGAACCAGGGCAATCGGGAAGCCTTTCCTGACAAGCCCTTTCAGCATCCCGGAGGTGTTGCCCGACTGCCCATCTTCGAGGCAGTCGGGGAAGATTGTCACTGTACCCAGAAGCCTGGCTAACCCTGACTCAAGACAAATGGGTACAGTCCATCATTTCCGAAGGCTATTCTATCCCCTTTCATGCTTTCCAAATCAGTCAAAAAAATCCCTTCCAGATGTTCCACCCGCTCAAAGGGATATAGCAGCTTTGGAAATTTCAAAACTGCTTACAAAAAGAGCAATTCAGTTAGTGCCAGCAGACCAACAAGGATCCGAATCTACTCAAGGTTCTTTTTAGTTCCAAAGAAAACAGGGGACTGGAGACCAATTTTGGATCTCAGTGTCTTGAACAAATCAGTCAAGAAAACAAGATTTCGGATGGTCACACTGCAATCCATTCTTCCCCTTTTGGGCAAAGGAAACTGGATGTGCTCTATAGACCTTCGGGATGCGTACTATCACATAAAAATGAACAGACGCTCCAGAAGATTCCTCCGCTTCAGGCTGGGAACCAGTCATTTTCAATTCAGGGCCCTGCCCTTTGGTCTCACCACTGCCCCCCGGGTGTTTACCAAATGCATGGCAGTGGTAGCTTCTCACCTGAGACGACAAGGATTCCAGGTGTTTCCATATTTGGACGACTGGCTTCTCACAGCTCCCACCAAGCATCTCCTTTTGATGGCCAGAGATTATACTTTTCGCTTGTCAAAAACTGGGTATTTCAATAAATTGCGAAAAGTCTGTTTTGTCGCCTTGTCGTACTATTACCTACATAGGCAAATTTAGATACTATAAACATGTCTGCAACGCTAACGAACCAAAGGATATCAGACATTCACAAATTGGTGTCACTTCTTCTCAACAACAACAGAGCCAAAGCCAGGTTAGTTCTAAAGGTGTTGGGAATCATGGCAGCCATACCTCTCCTCCCATTGGCCAGATACCACATGCGGATCCTTCAGTGGATGCTTTTTTCTCAATGGTCATACCAGGAACTTCCAATGTCTCACACCATTATGATCACGCAAGCGTGCAAAAAGCATCTCATGTGGTGGATGTCTTCCCCAGCTCCTGTCGGAAGACCATTTGTTCCACCTCCTCCGGTTGCTACTCTGACAACGGATGCCTCCCTGATCGGGTGGGGGGTCATTATCAGGGCAGGACAGTCCAGGGCACATGGCAACCAAACGAATGCCACTTGCACATAAATGTTCTGGAGATGAGAGCAGTGCTTTTAGCGTTGCAAGCCCTTCAAGACTCTCTTCCCTTGGGAACGATTGCAATCCAGACAGACAATATGTCTGTAGTGTGGTACATCAACAAACAAGGCGGAACCAGGTCATACCCCTGTGTCGAGAAGCACTCAGACTGTGGCAATGGGCGATTTCTTCTCAGCGCTTTCTGATAGCAACGCACATCCCGGAAGTCCAATCACATTGCGGACAAGTTGAGCAGAGCTATACTCATGCCTCACGAGTGGTCTCTGAAAGACTCTGTAGTGAGAGAGATATTTCTCAAGTGGGGTCAGCCTTGCTGCGATCTTTTTGCTACTCCCCAAAACAGCAAGTGCAGAGAATACTTCACTCTATTCCCTTTACCAGGCCAACCCAGCAGGGACGCTCTAGTCCAAGTTTGGCCCCGGGGACTTCTGTATGCATTTCCTCCTTTCCCTCTGATCTCTCAAGTAATACAGAAAGCTATCGCTCAGAAGGCCTCATTGATCCTCATTGCTCCTTAATGGCCTCGACAAGTGTGGTTCCCCTTTCTACATCATTTTCTCTTGGAGTGACCGTGGAGTCTGGACCTAGTTCCAGATCTTTTGATCCACCAATCGGGTCAGTTTCATCGCTCCCTCCCCTCTCTGAACCTCACTGCTTGGTTCCTCCAGTTCCAACCGTAGCCAGGCTTCCTCAATTATCTCACTCGGTTAGAGATATATTGATAGCTTCCCATAAATCTTCCACTCGAAAGATTTATTTGAGTAAGTGGAAACGTTTCTCATACTGGGCACAAGGAAAGGACATAGATCCTTTCACCGCTTCCATCCAACTAGTCCTTGATTTTCTAGCTGAACTCTTCCATGCAGGTTCATCTCCATCTACTCTTAAGGTTCAATTGGCAGCTATCTCTAATTTTCATGTGGGCATTTCTGAATCTGCCCTAATGTCCCACAAACTTTGCAAAGCCTTGTTGAAAGGAGTTTTTCTTCTCAGACCTCCTATAAGAAATCCTCCTTCTCCTTGGGACCTAAATTTAGTTCTTGCTTCTTTGATTCTTTCCCCTTCGAACCTGCAGCTTCATGTTCCTTGAAATTATTATCATGGAAAACTCTCTTTCTGGTGGCTATCACATCAGCTAGAAGAATTTCAGAACTTCAAGCACTCAGTTGTCGTTCTCCTTATCTCTTGTTCCATAAGGACAGAGTTTCCTTACGAACTAACCCGTCCTTTTTGCCTAAGGTGGTTTCAACATCAAATCTAAACCAATGCATTGACCTCCCTGTCTTTTTACCAGAGTATTCAAATAGGTCTGAACAAAAATTACACTGCCTGGATGTTCATCGTCAATTAAGGTACTACTTGGACAGGACGAAACAATTCAGAAAATCTGATCAGCTGTTTGTCTCCTATGCGGAAAGCAGAAAGGGACTTCCAGTTTCAAAGGTATCATTATCCAGATGGCTAACATCTCTGATTACCCTTGTTTATGAGATTAGACACCAAAACTGCCTAATAAACCTAAAGCCCATTCCACCAGAGCTTTGGCTACTTCTCTAGCCTTCCAAGACAGACTGCCTATTGACACCATTTGTGCAGCGGCTACTTGGGCTACTCCTCACATTTTTATTTCCCATTATAAGTTGGATTTAGCTTCTAGGCATAGAGCTAATTTTGGTTCCACTGTTCTCAGGAGTCTGTTCCGTTAGGCCACCCGGGACAAGGTGCTAGGGACGCGGTCCCATCCAGCGAGAATGAAGGCGAGATAGACAACTTAACATATAGAAGTTATGTTCTTACCATAACGTTCCATGTTAGTTGTCTTCTTCTCGCCTTCTTCTTAAGGCCCCACCCTCCTTCCCCCTGGCCTGGACAGACCTAGAGGAGTTGTGATCGTGACCTCTCTTTCTACCACCTCTTTCTTAGTCATATGCTATTATGCATATTTCTTTTTTCAGGATGTAGGTCACCCCTTTTCTTCCTGCTGTTAGAGGTGGATTCTGTTTACAGTTATACTGTTATTGATATAAGCTGGGTTAGCTTACAAACGAGATCTGAGGTAACTCTCGCCTAGCATTGTGGGATATAAGGGGAGCCTCGAGCCGGTGGAACCAACTCTCGAGCTTTTAGAGTGGCCGAGTCGGAGCCGAGGTCGGCTCCGAACCCATCCAGCAAGAAGAAGGCGAGAAGAAGACAACTAACATGGAACGTTATGGTAAGAACATAACTTCTATTTAAGTTTTAAGAGATAATTATAGAGTCTAATGCAAAAATCTAACTTCATTATGAATACACACTGTAATGTACAATCTTTGCTGCATGCATTTCTAAATTCTGCTAGATCTGCATAGAGATATCCAATTTCTCAGCAGCTGTATCTGCTTCCATGAATCTTTCCTGAAAAGCAGCCATAAAAAGTCAGTAGGTTTGCCTACTTAATGAAACAATTTTCTGAAGTGTTTCATACAAATGCATCATCCTCTTTTTCATGAATCATATAGTCTTAGATATTCTACCAATATTTCTGTTTAATTCAAATGTCATGTTTTCATAATGAGTTTTAATGTCTTGCATGTCCTGACATACCTTCCCAGTACCAACAATTACCTACACAGCATTCACCTTTTTAGTCTCTAACGCCACTCCTCCATCCTCTACCAGGTAAAGGTTTTACATTCTTGCTCACTGATTTCCAATATGATGTTATTTTTTCATGCTTTTAAATCATGTGAGTACTCCCAACTTACTCTGTTGGTTTGTTGCCTGGCCCCTATTAATCAAATTTACATCATCTATGTATGAAGCTATAATGACCAATTGAAATTTATGTCAATGATACAGGTATAAATTATACCATCTGGGTCCAAAGACTGACCACTTTGCAATTAACAAGCCCATGTTCCATTCACATCTTAAAACTAATATTTACTTCGGTCAATCAGACAGATACTGAGCCTTAAAGTAGGGTCTGTTACTTTCTACTAGCTAATTTACCTTCATTAGTTAGGTGTATTTCACAAAATTGAATGCTTGTTAACTGCCCAGGCACATAAACAATTTCCAGATGCTTTCATGAAATAGCAGAAGGCAGAGCAATTACAAAGTTATTTTTAACTTTTTTCCATGGCATTCTGGGTTTCATTCACATTTCCCCTTTTGGAATCATCTAGTACATGATGATCCATTCCTCTACTAACATATGAACAACAGATTTAAGAAAACAAAATTGTTTGACATGTGTCAAGATTTTCTTTTTTATTTCAGCCATTATGTGGGTACCGTATCATAATATTTATACTTATCTGACAGTACAGACGGAACTAAAGACATAAACCGCATCCTCCTTGCTGTGAGAGATTTTTCCCCCAAGAAGTTCAATAAAATGATTTGTCTTTTTATAACTCGATTTCCTCATGATTGAAAAAAGGGCTTATACTGTCCTGTATTTTGCTCTCTACCAAACAAGTTATTTTTATTTAGTTTATGCATTACTTGAATTGACTGTCCATACAAAACAAGAGACTGCAATCAAAGTTGGTGTCTTATGCATATTGTGATGCAGAATAGGGCCTTCTAATCATTGCCCCACATCTATGTATCCAAGATCTCAATATGTATAGAGGATGTTCAGTGCTTAAAAGTGCTGACTATTGCACAGAACATCCAGTGAGCATTGATTTGTTAATCACTGAAAAGCATCACGGTAAACTTTGTAATTCTCATTAATGATGCTGAGTTACCAAGACATGTATACCATTTTCCCAAAAAAATTACAACTCCCTTAGGGGTCTGTATTCTAGGAGCTCTCTTTAGGTTTGCTACTTGGACTACACAATTCGCAACAGAATTTCTGGGCCAACACTCCCAGTCCTGGTGGGGGTGGGGGGCAAAATACTCTGTCAGGTTTCTTTGGTATCATAGAAATCAGACCCATTTCATTAAAAGTGTCGTTAAAGAAAACTTCTCATTTATAGGGCAACAAAAGGAGAAACTGAAAAAGCTGTTGTTGAAAGACCTTCTCAGACTTTGATGGAGAGTTAAAAGATCAAATCTCGCTCTTCTACATAATGTATAGGAGTTCTGCAATCTTGGGCTCTTGTGGGGGGGGGGATTGACCCTGGCAAAGAAATCTGAATACAGCTGCAGCAACAATTTAAGGGAGATTAGATGTTACCTCTTGCACCGTCTCTAGGCTTAACTCCTCAATGGGGCAAATTCTGGAGAAGAACATAAGGCAGACCTGAGCTTGGATTCCATTTGAAGTTCCTGATAAGCTTTTAGCTCATTTGTCCAACAGTGATGAGGTCTTCACAAGACAACTCATGAGCAAGGGCTCATCCACAATGCAAATTTCTAGGGGTTTCTCCAATGACTGTACCACTGGCAATGAAGCTGCTGCTAGTACTGTAGTCAGGTCTAAGAAGCCTGGTGTCTAAAGTTTAATGCAAGTTTGAAGTAAAAAAAGTGTACAGCACTAACACTGAACCCCTGCGCAAAGAAACTCAGCACCAATGTAGATGCTAGCATCCTCAGCCCAGAAGCATTAAAGACCAAGAACAAGGACATCAAACACTGAAAGATCCATCAGCAGGGTTCCCAGGCATTTGACTCCGAGGCCAGCCATGAAGGAACAACCAGTGCCAAAGGCACCTATGCAAAAAAACATTGGTATCCATGGGAGTGTCCTGAAGTGGAGAGAATCAATCTGGTTTACATTGGAGCCTGTAAGCAGCTAAGCAGTCTTGGTTGAATCACCACCTGAAGTTTAACTAATGAGGACAGAGAAGCAGCTTTAGTGAGGATATTTTTTCATTCTGGTTCAGAGCCGAAGGGGGTGGTGAGAGAAGCCCCATATCCTTTTATCCCTCTACCATGGCCATGGAAAGCTGATCACAATCTATGTTCATAACTCCTCTGTAGCAGAAAAAGTCTTTGAAGAAATGGACATCAAATAAAAGGTCCCCAAGAACTCTACCTTCATGAAAAAAAGAATACTGTGTCATTGATGAGTACCTGACAACAAGCCCAAGAAAGGTCAACACTGACAACCTTGACATACAAAACTGACACACAGAATTCTGCTAAAGGCTCTCTATTCTCCAACTAATGAATTTTAAGGGGTGAATGGGTTGACAGGCATTTCTCTGAGAAAGAATTCTGTTTTCTTGGTGTTTTACATTCATCTCATATGAGATTTGTCTGTCTTTTTCCTCAGACACACAGAGCAGATGGAGCATCTCTGCATGCCATCACGTTGGAACAGTTTCAAAATAGATTTAAGATAATAGGACAGAGTTCCATTTAAGACAAAACAGTTAACTTATCAAAATTTTCCCAAATATTACAGTACTTGAATTAGGAAGCACCTAAGATGTGATGATAGGAGGTACTGTCAGCTATGGCAGGAGACGCAGAGCAGTGGATGAGTAACATATGCCAACACAGCTAGCTGGAATTTTGTAAAGAATTGTATGCCATTTGTTTATCAAACTGATTTGTACAGATGCCTGTGTTTAAAAATGTATTTGTAACGTTGCTTGAGCTAAAATGTATCAACAGTGTGTTCTGCTGGAAAGAAAAGTACAGGCATTAGTGTAACTGAATTAAATGTAGATTTAACAGGAAATACTGGAAGAGAAGAGGTTAATCACAATCCAACTGTAGAAAACTTTGAGAAACAGTTGAAATTAAATTAGGTCATAAAGACTATCTTACAGTTATGGTTGCAGCCAGAGAGAAAATGCCTGGGAAACCAAGTATTAGGAAGCCTTCTTTATTGTCTCTAGCAAGGAGCTAATTGCTACTCTGGAAGGGTAGAGGGATGAAATTATTTTAGGACTTCCAACAGCTGTAGCAGATCTCAGCAAAGCTCTGTCTGCGTGTATGGTAACACATGGATGCTAAAATCCTGACAGCTTCTAGTGATGGGGGATAGTGTGGGAAATAGTCAGATGACCAGATGTGTGTGATGTCATTCTTTAAGCCAAAATAATATTTAGATATTAGTAGGAGATTGCTATTAGTATTCTGGCTTTGATCTGATAAGGACTACTCACCCACTTCTTCTTGCATTGCACTAGTAAGTCTCTATCAGTTAGGAAAATATAGTGAGAATTATTAAGTATCATTTTTCTGTACCCGTGTGAATCTTTTAGCTATTTTTTTTTCAATAATTATTTATTCTTTTCATTGATATAAAACAGCAAACAAAATACAACAAGGAGAGGGAACACATCTTCACAATAAGCAGTTGTTATACATTGCTGGTAGTACAAAAAGAAGTAAAACAAACAATACTATTTACACTATATACATAGATGCTTTCGATACTCGGGAGAAAAGTTGTTACAATTCAGTGAGAGTTGTTATTATTAGGAATATAAATTAGAAAAAGGAGGGAGAAGAAAAAGGAGAAACCTTTGTGAGCTATTGATCAAGATTAATATGAGACCTCTTATTTGTAGTTAAGTCTGATACATTGTGATGAGCTAAGCAAGAATAATATTAAAGACTTGTTCCCATAACTTCCCCGAGTTTGATGTTTTTATTCCCCTTGTTGATTAAAATTTTATGGGCTAAAAGATGTTTGATCGCCATTATTCTAAAATTCTCCCAGGAGATGTTAGTTGGATTAAGCCAATTGGTTGCTATATAGAGTTTCATTAAGAGAAAAATATTGATCAGAGTAACTGCTTGAGTTTTAGAAATATTATTTCCAGCTATTTTTAATATTTCCTGTGATTGAAACTTGTTTACTGTAAATAACTATTTAGTATTTTCATGTCTTTATATTATTAAATATATTTAAACTTCTCATTGTGGCTGGTCCTTTTAGAACAATATTTATGCTTTGAGAGTACTTGTATATGTTTATTTGGTTAAAACTGTGGCCACTCCTGAAAGCCTAACTGTTTGGTCAATGTTACCATTTGTATTAATATTAATTTCACTCAGTATAATTGGGTAGCCTTGCAAGAGTCTTAGACAACTGGCTTTGTAGTGCCGTGTGGCAGTGATAACTACTTCATAGTCTTGGCAGAAGGGGGCAAAACTAGTAAACCTCTGCCAGCCTTTCCTAGGTATGTGTGCAAATCAAATCTCAAAGAGAGAGAGAGAGAGAGAGAGAGAGAGAGAGAGTGTGTGGTGTGTGTGTTGTGTGTGTGTGGTGTGGTGTAGTGTGGTGTGTGTGTCAGCTACTTGGATTAGAGACACAAAGCACTGATTTTGCAGAGAGAGTGTGTGTGGTGGAGGACTTGGCTTGGGCACTCGGCTGAGGATTTAACTCTGCAGCTATACCAGAGGGTGTCTTATTGGGGACCTGGAGGAACCTAGAGAAACCTAGACCCCGGGCAGAGTGTGTTCCCTGTGCACTCTTAAGGGAAACTGTGATTGATGCAGAGAGGTCTGCATCTGGAAATACTGAGTGTAACCATTTGTATTCTTAGTGAATGTCCCTCTCCAGTATCAGTGGTGAGGATTCAAGCTCCTTGGTTACTGGCACAGACTGGGGATGTCACACAAGCATACAACACGTGTTGTAGTAATCTTGTGAAAGATTTTTTGTCTATACTGCCTACATTTCTTAAAACATGCCTTCTGCATACTCAACTAAACAATACCAACTTGGCCAAAAACACCAGTAATCTGAAGAATCCAGTTCTACAGAAGGCGTCTAACAATAAAGGACTGTTGAAAACTTAGCATAACACACACACACACACACACACACACACACACACACACACACACACACACACACACACACACACACAATCAAGCAGAACAACAATACAAAATGACACTAACACCTAAAGGCTGAGCAGATATATGCAAATTCAAAAAAATGAAGCATATAATAATGGTCAAATGTGGAAAATTACACCTTGAAAGAAGATAATTGCTAATCCAATGACTTAAGAACAAAAGTGTGAAAAAACTCCATCTGAACAGTGCCATAGAAATTAGATGCCTTGGACCATTTGGGATTCTGAACACATGATGAACAGTGAAAAAGATCTGACGTGATAGTGACATGCAAGTGATCATGGATAAGGGGGAGGAGTTGAATCCTGGGAAAGCTTTTATTGGTGCCAAGGAGACTGACACAGAGCTAATGTTCTAATGGTAAAGGACCATGTCAGACTTCAAAGTACAACAATGTTGAGTCATATGGTACTGATCCTGTAAGTATAATCACCAACAAAATTGTGCTCAAAATCTACCTAGTCGCAAAACCACAAATTACACCTCAAACTCACACATTCTTGCGATGCATATGTTTGAATTGCTCAATGTACGTGTGACATTTAATTTTTATTACGAGACAAGCCTCCTGCATCACTCATGTGGTGAGTAATCCACATTCATACCCCACACATCTTTATTATCCTTTCTCTGATTTTGCAGCACCTTTGAAAATTAGCCATCACCGAATGGCAATTTAATACCCATTGACCTGCAACTCAGATCTAGCCATCACATGAACATATAAATCTCACCATACAAAGAAGGAAAATGACAGCAGTCCAAGGAAATGCCAATTCATGCCAGGAGGTTTAAATAGATGCATAGCAAGCCTGAGAAATCAAGTGAATGTAAGCATCTGGCCATGAATGTAAAGCTTTCTTCCCAAGGATGGCTGCAGTGGGAAAGTCTAAACATTGAATGAGAGTCCGTTTTTTTTTTGTTTTTTTTTTTTGTTTTTTTTATCAGGGCAAGCATCTGGGATTACTTATTAATAAAACTACATATCCCCACTAACAAAATAAGCATGTAACAGTTTAATGTAAATAGGAAGAACAAAAAGTACAGCTTTCAATTTGAAAATCTCTCTTACTAGCCAGCACCGTCTCCCCTCGAAAAAACTCCTCTAGCTCCAGTTCAATCTTCAATACTAATTTTGTGAATTTACATCAGTTTAACTACTGCACATACAGGAATCATGGTCTCCTCCATAACCACTCCTCCATTCTCATCTCCTCACAGTTCTGTATTCATGCATTTCCACACATTCAAAATAACTGCACCCATTTCTTTATTTATGTATTATAAAGTTTTGGCATGATGTTTTGTGTGTATAGGTGGTGCAGTTGTTAATGCTTCTTTGTCTCAGTTTCAGGGTCCGATGTTCAATTCTGGCCTTCCAGAACCTTTTAGGTCAAGTTTATATGTACCTTCATTTCCTTAAGGTTTTGCCCATATCATCCTATATCCAAAAGAAATACTGCTTAGGCTGACTTACAACTCATATAAGCCGTCCCTAGTGTTCATCTTTGGAGTTTGCCTACATTGTAAGGAACATCTGGCTCACTGGAAGTAAGCAGACAATGTCAAACACAGTGTTTAACTCTGTAATATTTTATGGCGCAGTTATTACTTAGGCATACACATATATGTGGATGAGATTATCATGTTGGTTTGTGGAGTATTACAGACTTGGGACAGACTGCACTATGAAGGTTTATGCCATTTGTGTTTAATCTGGCTCTGTGGGCATGTGTTTTTTTATTTCACACTGTACATGACTGAAGTCACAGTAACAATGCAGTTCTAAATTGGTAAGAGTACCTAAAATGAAATAACTAAAAAAGTACAGTTTTGTACCTACCATAAATGTAGATGTTCGAAGATCCACATTGCTGCAGTCCTTACATATGGGTAGTCCGCTGTCCTCGGTCGGCCCGAATACCAAAGTATTAGGCTGACGTCGGTCATGGGCGCTCAGATCTGACATCAGAGCGTCAGGGTATAAAAGTGCATGACCGACGTCATATCCTCAGTCTTTTCTTGCCCCAGATGTCAGAAGGCCCTAAAGAGAAAGGCCACAGCCCAAAAACAGGATACCTCCCAAAAACATGCCCAACAACAACCATCACCCAAACCATATAACCATGCCAAAGTACAGAGGGGAAGGAGGGAGGGTAAATTGGACTGCAGCAATGTGGATCTTCGAACATCTACATTTATGGTAGGTACAAAACTGTACTATGTTCTTCATCTCACATTGCTGCAGTCCTTACATATGGGTAGAATCCCAAAGCAGAGGTAAAGGGAGGATGGCAAAATCATAAAGCATTAGGGGCTGCTAAAATGCCCTGTAATATTGCAGTGGCAAATCCAGCCCTAGACTTAGAATAAAGAGGAAGGTGGTAATGCTTGGAAAAAGTATGTACTGAACTCCAAGTGGCTGCTTCCAAAATATCTTTTGTAGCCACCCCCCTTAGAAAGGCAGTAGAAGTGGCAGTAGCTCTAGTGGAATGAGGTCCGATTCCAGCCGGAATCTCCTTACCATGATGGGAATAACAGAAAGAAATACAAAACCCAATCCATTTAGAAATAGTTTGTTTTGAAACAGGTTTTCCCTGAGAACCCAAAGCAAAAGAAACAAACAACTGCTGAGACTGCCTGAACCTCTTGGTTCTGCTCAAATAATAACGTAACTGCCTGTGAATATCCAAAGTATGCAAAATCTTCTCCCCTTTATTTTGGGGGTTTGCATAAAAAGTAGGCAAATGAATAGTTTGGTTCAAGGCCACACTAGAAACCACTTTAGGCACAAAGGAAGGATTAGTACGCAAAGATACCCTATCCTTATGAAAAATCCGGAAAGGTTCCACTGCCATAAGGGCCTGCAATTCAGAAACCCTTCTTGCAGAGGTAATGGCCAACAAAAAAGCAGTCTTCCATGATAAATACTTTAACTCGGCCGTAGCTGCAGGCTCAAAAGGTTGTAGAGTAAGCTTTTCCAACACAAAATTGAGATCCCAAGCAGGAGTAGGAGCTCTACGTGGGGGTCTTATGTTCTTTGCCCCTCTAAGAAATTGCTTAAACAAAGGATGGGAAAATAAAGGAGGGTCACAGTCAGTGAGCAGAAATGGCTGCAGCATGAACCTTTATCGAGGAGAAAGACAAACCCTTGTCCAATAACTCAGTAAGATATTGAAGAGAAACACTTAAATCAGGCTTGGAAACATCAAAGTCCTTCGCTTTGCTCCAAAGAAAAATCTCCTCCATTTATCAGCGTAAACTTTCCTTGTACTAGGCCTTCTGGCCTCCAAAATAACATTCAAAACTTGTTGTGGAAGCTGAGACCCTCCAGGGTCTAAAACAGAATATGCCAGGCTGTGAGATGCAGAGACTGAATCTTGACATTGAGGAAGTGATTGCCCTCCTGAGACAAAAGATGCGGAATCAAAGGCAGAGGCCATGGAGGCTCCCGTACCAAACTCCTCAGTAATGGGTACCAGTGCTGTCGAGGCCAATCCGGCGCTATCAGAATCATGGATGGCTTGTCTTTTCTGGCCTTCAGGAGTACCTTGGGAATGAGAGGCAGAGGTGGAAAGGCATAGACATGAAGATTGCTCCAACTGAATGATAGAGCATCCACCTTCCAAGCTGTGGGATGAAACATTTTAGTGCAAAACTTTGGCAACTGGTAATTTAGTGGAGAAGCGAACAGATCTATGTCTGGAGTCCCCCATAACACTATCAACTTTTGAAACACATGAGGATCCAGTTTCCACTCGTGAGGATCCACAATTTGTCTGCTCAACACATCCGCTAAGGAGTTCTGTGCTCCTGGTAGAAACCTTGCCTGAAGATTGAGGTGTAAACTGAGAGCAGTCTCCCACAAAATCATCGCTTGCCTGCAAAGAGGGTAGAATGGGTTCCCCTTGCTTGTTGATGTACCACATGACAGTAGTGTTGTCTGTTTGAATCAACACCTGTCCTGGGTGAAGTAAATCCTTGAAAGCCATCAATGCAAATTGGACTGCTAACATCTCCTTCAAGTTGATATGCAAATGTTGAAGTCTGACAGGCCACGTGTCTTGCACCCATTTTCCATTGAGGTGTGCTCCCCAAGCCTTGTCCGAGGCATCTGTCGTTAGAATCTGACTCGCCTCTGGTCGGGTCACAGAGAGTCCCTTGTTTAGGTGACATTCCTGAACCCACCACAAAAATTCTTTCTGAATGCAAGGTATTATCTGAATGACAGTGTCTAGATCTTGGCAGTGTTGTGTCCATACATTTTTGAGATACCATTGAAGCTTCCTCATATGCAGTTTGGCATTGGGAAGCACCAGAATACAAGATGCCATGAACCCCAAGGCTTGAAGGACTGTCCTTGCAGTCAGCCTGGACTGTAGAGACATTTGATGGAAATAGAGAGAAAGGCTTCTTTGTTTGTCCGGGGTCAAAAAGGCCATCTGGGAAGCTGTATTCAGTCTCACACCCAGAAAGCACATGTCCTGAGAGGGTACTAGACTGGACTTTGTTTCGTTCACAGAATACCCTAGGCATCTTAACACTACCATCACATACTGTAGATGATGCAGACGTTCGTCTTTGTGTTGTGCAATAATCAGGCAATCGTCCAAATAAGGATAAATCTGCATTCCTCTTAACTTGAAAAAAGGCTATCACTGGAGCCAGAACCTTTGTAAACACTCTGGGCGCAGTAGATAAGCCAAAGGGCAATGCAGAGAACTGATAATGTAAATTTCCAGCCCGAAAACGCAGGTACCTCCTGCAACTGGGCCTGATAGGAACATGAAGATAAGCCTCTTTGAGATCCAGAGTTACCATCCAGTGATCTTTTCCCAACAGAGGTAAAAGCTGTTGTAACGTCAGCATTTTGAATTTTGGAATGTCCAGATAAGTGTTGAGGATAGATAAATCCAAAATTGGTCTCCACGTGTTCCCTTTCTTTGGTACTAGAAACAGGCGAGAATAAAATCCTAGTCCCACTTCTGACAGAGGAACTGGCTGTATAGCTCCCATTTGAAGAAGTAAAGAAATCTGCTTGTGAGCCTCTATCCTTTGCCGAGGAGGAACGTCTGGCATGCCTTTGTAAGGAGGCAATGTATGGAAATAGAACTTGTAGCCTCGGTTTATAATGTCCAATACCCATTTGTCCTGGGTGACTAAAAGCCAGTTTTGCTTGAAGAGTGCTAACTTTCCTCCCAAAGGAGCTGCCAGGGAAGAAGAATCTGGCAGCTGAAAATGCAGGTCATTGGGCCTGTTTACGAAAGGACTGGCCCCTGCCCTCACCTGCAGATTGTGCAGGTGAACTCCAAGTTCTAGGCCTGAATGTACTGTGAGCTCTACCCCTGCCACGTCTAGATCTACCCCTAGACTGAGAATCATTAGAAGGGTAGGTCCACCCCTTAGTAGGCCAATTTCTACTAAACTTTGGAGGTTGCACCTGCAAAAAATCTTTAACAGTCTGCATGGACTTAGCCTTGTCTTCCATTTTCTTCAAAACCGACTCCACAGGGGGACCAAACAGAACTTCAGACTGTAAAGGGGCATCCAGAATTCTAGTTTTAACATGCTCGGACAAATTCTGATCCTTAAGCCAGGCGTGCCTACGAAGAACTGAACCAGTGGCAGCCACCCTAGAAGAGGCCTGTACAGCATCAAAACCACACTGCAAAGATTGCTTACCCACCTGTTCAGAGACATGTACTAAATCTTGCAATTCTTTACACTCTATGCCCTCTGCCAAAGCATCCACTTTAGATTTTAGCTGAGAAAGGAGGAAATTCTGATATTTCAACATATGAAACTGGCAATTTAAAGCCCTCATTGCTAAAGTAGAAGAGGTATACACCTTCCTACCCCATCTATCCAAAGCTCTAGCTTCCTTATCTAGAGGAACCGGATTCTTTACAACAGAAGCTCTAACACCCTTAGGCCCCTGACTAATAGTTTCTGGGTCCGCCCTAGGACTCTTATACAGATATTTATGAGCCTCAGGCACCCTGTAATACCTGTCCGGTTTAACTGGCGCAGGAAGCAAAGAATCTGGATTAAGGGAAGCCTCCGAGAAAACATCTTGAACAACATCCAAAACAGGAGGTATAGCCAAGGGTCTATGCTGTGGTAAAAACAAGAATTCCCTAAGCCTCTTCCGTGAATCAGAGAAATCCTGTCCTTACCACTTAAAATGCTCCCTCATGGAATGCAGAGTTTCTGAAAATGAAAAATCCTCTGGAGGAGAAGCAGAAGGAGTGGAATCCTCTGCATCAGAATCCAAATAAGGGGGAAAATCTTGAATATCTTCAGCAGAAGAGTGAGTCATCTGAGGCCTAATCCAAACTTTCCAACTCTGGCTCCACCCTGGGCCTCTTATCAGGAGGGGGCATAGAACCTCTAATTAAAGTAATCAAATCTTCTGCCATTTTAAGCATGTGCTTTTTAGGCACAGACCCTGAAGTACCTGGAGGGACACCAGAGGAAGGCAAAACAGACCTGCCCTTAGAAGAAGCCTTAGAAATAGTAGCAGAAGGCCTAACCACCTTAGGCATAGAAGGGAGAACAGTAACCTGAGAGGCCCCTTCAGCTTGACCTGACTCCTGTGAGGCCACATCCTGCAAAATCAAAGTTTCCCCCTGAGACTAAATAGAAACTTCAGCCGGATCCACCTGCTCCACTGTAGTTTTTGCAGGACCGGCGTCCAAAACGGACGAATCAACCTGTCTAGGTTTCAAGGATTTGTCTTTGCGCTTCTTCGTGGAAGCGGGCGTCGGAGGATCCGACGGCATATTATAATTACACCGCTTACCAAAGACTAACCTAGCATAATCTAACCTTATTTTTATAGTGCGCTTATTAAACCTAGCACAAAACTGACACCCGACTACGTCGTGGTCCGGTCCCCAACAAGGAATGCAAAGAGAGTGATAATCCCTATGCGGTATCTGTTTCCCACAAGAAATACAATTATTCACTTTTTCTGACATCCGGAATTAACTGAGGCAAGAAAAAACAAAAATATTCCCCAACGGGGTACTTAGCCCAACTTGGTTTCGGTCTGAAACTCAGAATACGAAAATTTCAGAACGCCGAACGGCACTTGCAACGCTGCTTCTGCATTGGACCATGCGGCAAAAAAGACTGAGGATATGACGTCGGTCATGCGCTTTTATACCCTGATGCTCTGATGTCAGATCTGAGCGCCCATGACCGACGTCAGCCTAATACTTTGGTATTCGGGCCGACTGAGGACAGCGGACTACCCATATGTAAGGACTGCAGCAATGTGAGATGAACAACATCAATAATATGCTGAACTGGCTAAAATAAATAAGAGACGGAGGAAACTAAAACCTCAGAGCCATGAAACAAACAGCCCCATTCACAGACATAGGTCTAAGAATGTTATTGTGATTTATAAAAGTACTTGAGCGATGAAGCACTACCTCAACACTATGCAAGCACATTACCCGGAGTGCAGTTACTTATGCAACTGTTACCTGTTGTATGCATTAGGCCTCATAATGCAAACTATGGCAGTCCAACGGCACACAAACACCTAGTTGCAAGCTAGCCACCTCACACAGCAATTTCTCTCTCTCTCTGTAAAGCAGACTGCATGCATCTGGAAGGTGTGCTGAGCAGGTAGCTGTTTTATTACGTTATCACCTGCTTTTGCATCACAGTTGTGTAGGGGAATGTGGTATAAACTAAACAGCACTGCCTCACACAGTTAGACAGCTGCTTCTGCATAACAGGTGGTTAGTGTAGCCAGGAAACCTCACATTCTACCAGCTGTAGTATAAGTGGACTTCTACATCCAGAGTTCAGAGCTGCAAGGCACACAGTGCTGTCTGAGGAGGGGTAAGGAAGGAAGGTCCTGTCATTCCTGACTACAGGACTGCCTGGTACACATCATCATACATGCATCCCTGTGCACCACTCAAGATGAAAACTTGACTGCATGCCCCTGGAATCATGATTGTATTCAACAGTGTACTTATCATATGATGCAAGCAGCACTAGCCCGGCTGCACCCTCTGTTGTTCACGAACCTCAGCCTATTCTGTACATTTTTTGCCACTTCATCAGAGTTTAAAATCCATTTTTAATGACTCATTTTTTAAAAACATTCTATTTCCATTTCTTAATTTTATGCCCAGATGACTCATTACTGCAAACACACTTGTTTACCATGTGCTGCTAAAATAAAAGGAAAACAATCCTCTTCAATGACAGGTATTCTTCCTGTTTCCAAAAAAGATTTATATGTAGTTATGCTTGAATAAACATCGATAAGAAAACTGTTTTCTCTCAAACAATATTCTGTACAGGTTTTTCCACATTAGTTGCTATTTGTAGGTGGGAGAATGGGTGAGGAAATGGATATTAATGTTTTGTTGTAAAGAAAAAAAAAAAAAACATATATCTGACCCGAGACACTCCTACAGGGTTTTATATAGAACTGTTATACAAATGTATATAAAAACAGTATACTGAAAAGGCAGGTTTCCATGTCATTTTAAGTACTGTTTAACATGAGATTATTAAACTCAACCCAACTACCTAGCAAACTAACTAAACCTATCTCAACCTACCTAACTATCCTTAGTGGGTACTGTCAACTCTATCTTCCTACTGCCCATTCATGTTACTCTTACTTTTTACACAATCTATTTCCACTCATTCCTACCCTTAACACGCTAATAAATTTCCCATCACATATATTTTATTCTGTTCTCACCTCCTTTATCTAACACCTTACTATCTATACCAACACATATCTGCCTTATGGTTATTTCTTTAAAGTAAAACATTCCAATATTTCTTATTATATTTTTTGTTATATTACCTGTAATATTTCCTTTTATATTTTTGTAATATTTGTTAAACTGTGGAGCGTTTCTCCCTGGGCCACCACTGAAAATGGGCTAATGGCCCAGTCGAACTTTCCTGACAAATAAATGATAAATACATACACACACACACACACATATATATATATATATATATATATATATATATATATATATATATATATAGATATAGATATAGATATATAGATATATATATATCAAACACACACACATTTTAATATATATATATATATATTCCAGAACAAGAGTTATTTTGATAGATTAGACTCACCGAGCCAATCCATTCATTTAATGAACTAGCTACTTTTACTTTTTATACAATGGCCTGCAGCTTATTTACATAATAGAAAAAGACAGTATTATTTAAAGCACTACCACTTTTTTTCTGTGTTGATTTTTGGCTGCTTGCTATTACGTGTAAAGTCAATCTTAAGATAATTTTTTTCCCTATCTTCTACTGTAATTTAGTACAAGATTTCAAGGTTTTCCAGTGATAAAAATATATCAAACTTTTCCTAAACGTGACCTTTTTCCTCCCTCACTTACTTGACTGTTCTCATTACACCACTACTAGTGAAGAAATATAGTCTGTTGCTTCCTTATCTTCATAGTTTCACACTATGGCTGATTTCTGTGCTGTTATCGTCTAAAAATTCTGTTCTCTTTTCTACATTCAAGCATCTTGCTACAAGCTTTTATACTGAGATTTTTATGAATGAACCAGGTTATTAAACCAGTAAAAATGTTGCACTGCAACAGACAAGATTTACTGAAGACATACCTCCTAAATAAAGTGCTTGAACTTGCAAATCTTATACTAGAAACACAATCCAAAAGAACACCTAAATGTGTTTATTTCACATTTGTTAACTGGGTTAGTCCAACTGAGTTTGCAAACAAACCCATTTTCAGTGGAGACCAGAGGGGAAAAGCCCCAGCAAACATAAGTAAAGATAAAGTGACAATATACAAATATTAAGTAAATTGCAATGCAAAATAATTGTAAAAAAGAAAAGGTTATTAATTATTTGCAATGCATTGATAGTAAGCAACACATTTTCAGTGGAGACCCAAGGGGAAAAAGCCCCAGCAACCATAAGCAAAGATAAACATACAAGACAAAAACTATAAAAAAAATAATGCAAAAACAAAAGAAAAAATTATGAACATTAAAGGTTCACTGATAGCAGTGGTCTAAATTTCACTACATATGAGAGTGAAAACAAAAAGATAATCGTTCAAAAGAAGGACAATGTACAGACATTGATAGGAAGTGGGGGGAGACAAATAGTGTGGATAATGTGAGGGGGAGAGAAAGGAGGGCGCTATAGTAGTAGAGCTGAGGGTTTAGGAGGTTAGTTTAAGCAGAAGTTACTAAGAGAGAAAGTTAGGAGATGCAACTGGTTATACAGTAGGACAGACTAAGACTACGTGTGGTGAAGGCAATGGCATAATTTCAAGTTTAGTAGGTAGGATTTAAGCTCCTTTTTAAAACAGAGACAGGAAAGGTTGGATCTAATATGGAGGGGGAATTTGTTCCAATTTAGTGAGACAGAATGTTTCTAAAGTAGTTTGCCGATATTCATTTTATGTTTATAAACTGAGAGAATATGCTGATCAGCACTCCGGAGAGGCCAGGGGGAGAGTAGGGAGTAACACGGGAGGCGAGAGCAGTGCAGGCAGAGGAGGGGTTGTTGAGTATGGAAAAGTAGTGTGGAGTTGTGATTGTAGGAGAAGGTGCAGAAATTCCAGCCACTGATGTCTGTTTAGTGAGAGGCAGTGATGTATTCTAAACCAACCACTCTCTTCACATCTGGCAATTTTGTTGTATGTTTGGTTCCAGTTTCTGCACTGAAGTAGTTTGGATATTGGTAAGGATGAGGGAAGCTTATAGAAGACTAAGAGAAATTTCTGCACAAGAGTGCGTTTAGTGGCAGTAGTGAGGAATTTTTTGTTCCCATCAAGTAGTCCAAGTTTTTGATGAGTTTTTTGATGGCCTGTTGTATGTGCAAGTCAAATTTTAGTTGGTCATCAATTATTACCCCAAGGAGTTTGGTGTGTAAGGCAGGGGAGACATTGGTGCCATCTAGTGAGGAAAGAGAAAAGTTGGTTTTAAGGTGAGACCGTGTCTGAATTAGGAAGAGAAGGAGCTGAGTTTTCTTAAGGTTAAGGATTAGTTGATTACTTCTCAGCCATTTTTCAACAGAGATAAAGGAATTCTGGGTTAGTGTGTGTAGTTCAGAGATAGTACTGGAAATAGATAAGAGAGCAGAGTCATCTGCACATTGTATTATAGATGAGAGACTGCAGGGTGACAGTAGGTTGTTGGTAAAAATGTTGAAAAGGAGCAGTCCAAGTATGGAGTCTTGGGGTACACTCCTGTTTGAACAGCAAGGAAGGGTGGAAAAGACTGCTGCCATCCAACAGCTTGTTTTCTGCCAGTAAGGTGGGATTGGACCAGCCAAGAGTAGGAGAGAAGTTTAGATCTGAGAGTTTAAGGAGGATGGTATGAGAGACAGTGTCAAAGGCTTCAGAGAGATCAAGGAATAGACAGGAGATGAGGAGGCTGTTTTCCCTAGCTTCTGCAACCTTTTGAGTAAAGGATAGTAAGGCAGTCGAGGTACTGTGTTTAGGGCGGAAACCATGTTGCGAGGGGGGTAAGGAGATTTTCATGAATGAGATAGGACAGTAGTTGAGTATATATACATTTTTCAAGTATCTTAGAGAGCGGTGAGAGAATAGTGATTGGTCTATAGTTAGTGGGCTCAACAGAGTTGCTACCTTTGTGCAGAGGAGTGGTATAGAATGATTTCCATATTTCCGGTATGGTAGATTCCTGAATGGAGCGGTTGATTAAGATAGATACAGGATACAGCAATTTTCAGAAATTGAGGGGGGAGTTTATCAGTGGAGGGAGAGCATGGTTTTAGTTTAAGAAGCAGGGATTTGATATATTTAGTAGAAACAGGTTGCAAGTTAAAAGGCTGAGAGACAGAGGAGCATAGATTTTTAGGGTGAAGTGAGGGTGACACAGAAGAGTTGAGATGAGAAGAGTTACCAGAGGGTAGGAGTTTAGAGATGCTGTCTATGAAGTGAAGTGTTTGCTGAGTAAGTCTGCAGTTTCAGAGGGAGAGTGATAGGGGAAAGGGTTAGGGATGGTAGGAGAACCAGTGTGGAGCAAGGAGTTGCTAGTACTCCAGAATTTTTTGGGGTCATTTGGGGGACGGCTTTGAAATTTAGTGAAACATTGGCATTTATCCAAAATAATAATTTTTTTACATGATTTCGGAGTTGTTTATAACCTTGGAGAAAGGTGGGAGTTTTATGGGTTTGCCATTTTTTTCCATAGAACATCTCTTTCATGCATCAAAGCATGAGTAGCTTTGGACAGCCAGGGTGCAAAATTAGATTAGATTCTGATACTGCGAGTTGGGGCAAGAGAGTTTGGGACATCAAGGAAGATGTGACTGAATTTATTAACAGCATCACTGAGGAGTTTGGGACATCAAGGGAAGATGTGACTGAATTTAGTAACAGCATCACTGAGTGGGACAGTTTTTTTTAGTAAAGACCAGTTGATGGCACAGAGTCTTTAAAGGTTTCAGGGGAAAAGTTAGTCAGTTTCCTACAATCTCTGTAGAGATGGGGCTTGGAGAGATGAGGAATGTGCCTTAAGACAGTGAGGGGAGAATGGTCACTAATAGAGTCAGGGAAGGTAGAAGGGTTAACAATAGTTGTTTGGAGAGTTGATCAAGATCCAGTCAATTGTGGAACCAGTAGCTTTTTTTTTTTAGTGAGTAGGGGTAGTGATCAGTTGTGAGAATCCATACAGGTTTATGAAATGTTGGGGTGAGTTACCCATAAGGGAGTTCCAATCTATAGTAACATCTCCAAACACTTAAAATTTTTATTCAGCTCATGCAACCATATTATAGCACTGCCTGAAAGGCAATTATTCTTTACCATCTCGTTTATCCTGGGGGGGGGGGGGGGTTGAGACCATGAGCAGGGATGGCAACCCTGGAAGTGATACTGGGGTATCCATCTGAAGTTTACAGAATTCTCGGGCACACACTGACTGACATTGTTGCTAACAATGGGCTTGCATCTTTGCACATTGGCTGTGGGGTAAAGAACTGGCTCCCTCCTCAGCCTCAATGAGCAAATTAGTTTACTAGTGAAAACCTCCAAAGCCAATTATGAACTGAAACTAGCCTCCAAAACAAAAGGAAACCACAAAGCCTTCTTCAGCTATGTCAGAAATCTCCATGGCAAGGCACAGGTTTGTTCCGAATTAGTACTTAACAGTACCACTTAACGGATTCTGTTGACATGGGTTCAGTGCAAACTTCACTCCCTATCCCCCACCAAAGGCCCACTCAACATCCCCGATACTTGTCCCACACCTCACATCTCCATAGATCAAGTGTTAAAGGCCCTATCCAAAGCAAAGAGCACAGCTTCCATGGGACCGGATAGAATCCCAGGATGTATTCTGCACCATCTCCAGCAAGAACTAGCTTCGCCATCATACCTTTCAACCTCTTAGCACAAGAAATCTTGACAAAGCCATAAATAATGGGGGAACAAAGGCCCAAAAATAGGGACACTTTTAGATATTGCTCTTACAAACTTGGAAAGTTGATAGAATAACATGTTTTGCATTAGCACAGATTTTAAGGTTAAGAAGTCTGAAACTCAAAGTCTGTCATTTTTTGACTTAAACCCTGAGTGATTTGCCAATGATTCGCTAAAAAACACAATTATATGAGATATGAACCACAAATATTGAGGTAAAAATCTGAACATTCTGCAAAAATCTTTACAGTTGAGAGGTAAGTTCGCCACTGAGCACCCCATTCAACCACAGTCTAATTACAGGCTTCATTCCAGCAGAGTGGGAAACTACCATTGTCATCCTCTTGCACAAAGGTGGTGCCACTACTGGAGCCAGGAAACTATCACCTCATTAGCTTGACAAGTCTGATCTGTAAAGCCATGGAGCATATTGTTATAGATCCCAAACATGGACACAGGAAATCTACAAGCACTTCACCCCACCCAATTTGGATTAGTCAGGGGCAGATCTTGCCTGTTGAACCTGGTTGACTTCTTTGAGACTGTCCACCAAGGTGCTGGATGAGGGAAAATCAGTACATACAGCTTACCTTGACTTGGCCATGGTCTTTGACACAATCACCCACTCTAGCAACATCGAAAAACTAACTCAACTTAGCATAAATCCCTATCTTGTTAGGTGGGTGGCCAACTGGCTCATTGATGGGATCCACAAGGTCAAATTAGGCGCCACCACCTCTGACAGCAGACTTGTCACTAGTGGTGCTGCCCAAGTATCTGTCCTGTGACCCCTACTGTTTGGCATCTACTTCTCAGAGGTCCAAAGATAAAGACAAAGGGCCTGTGGCTGACCAAGTTTGCTGATAACTAAAGTTGGGTGCTGTCATTTACTCCCCAAATGATAAACTGCAAGAGGGTCTCATAGCAATAAAATGACCGGTGCCAAAGTCATGGCCTTAAGTTAAAAGCAAAAAAGAAGTTATGGTCTTACCATAACGTTTTTATCTGTGTTCATCTTAATTTATAAATTCATTAGTGTGTACTAGGCTAATGGCCCTAGAGCCTTTACAAGCCTAGCCCATAGGATTAACCTGGCATTGTGCCACCCAACCTTAGTTCCCATTTCCTCTGTCGAGTACAGCCACTGGAGTGATCCCCAGGGTGAATTTTCTACTTCCCATCCACTCATCAAGATTTCTCTAAGACGGCCAGTGAGATACTCTGCTTGACATGTACGGGAAGTCTATTCCATAGCATGGTCAATCTTTGTGTTATGAACCTGTCCCTCCAGCATGTTCTGTTGATTGTGGTAATGAGGTTGAGGTCTCGAACATGTAGTGTGGAGGGATTGGGATTTCTTTAGATGTAGCATTTCCAACAGAGCTGCGTCAGACATGGCTTTGAAAGTCAAGCAGAGATCACCTCTATTCATTACTGATGGGTGTCAGATCCATCCTCTGAAGCGAGTCAGCCTTACAACAAGCTCATGCCAGCCAAAAAACTACTCTAGAGCTAAGCTTTTACCCATAATGCCCTTCTCACAGTTACCTCAGATTGAGTTTGCCCATAAGAAGTAAAGGAGAGGCTTTCTCTGAGCAGAAACCCTGAAAGAGGAATAGGAGCCAATCCAATCCTCCAGGAGCCTCTGGAGGGGGACGGTAGGTGGGACGTAATGAATGAATGAATGAAGATGAACAACACAGACAGAACGTTATGGTAAGAGCCTAACTTCTTTATCTGATGTTGTTGATCTTTATTCATTCTTTACTGATGAGAAAGAGTCCCTAAGCTACCCTTAGTCCTGAGAGACCCTTATGGAAGGATGTTGCTGAGCATCCTTGAACCAAAGGATGCCCTCCCTCTTGAGACCAAAATCAAATTGCAATGTGCGATAAAGGAAGGAAGGTAGCCCAAGTCACAGCTGCACAAATATCATCCAATGAAGCCCTTGCATGAAAAGCAACAGAAGTTGCCACTGACCTGGTGGAGTGTGCCTTGACTTTGCATGTAGAGAGACATTATTTCATTGGTAAATTAAGGCTATACAGTTTCTCAACCAATTGGACAAGGTTACATTTGAGACAGAGTTTCCCAATTTCAGGCCTGAATAGGAAACAAAAAGCTGTTCTGTTTTACGTATTGAATTAGTTCTGTCCGGGTAAAAACAGAATTGCCTATGCACATTCAGCAAATGAAGGCAACATTCAGCTTGGAGTAGTTGTGAAAAAAAGACTTGTAGGTCAATTGTTTGGTTAACTGTCACTTCCGAAATAACTTTGGGCAGGAAGGAAGGGTTAGTCCGGAATGATACTCTGCCCTTCTGAAATACCATACAAGGACATTTTATACACAAGGCCTGAAGCTCAGAAATGCATCTGGCTGAAGTTACAGCTACCAAAAATAGTGACTTCCAGGACAACTTTTAAGTTGCAAGCAGAAGCAGGTTCGAAAAGTGGTTGTGTCAGGGACTGTAGTACTAGCATTAAATTCCAAGGTTCAATGGGTTCCCTGAAAGGCGGTCTGATAAGCGAGACCCCTTTTAAGAAAGTTTTACAGAGACAATGGGAGATTAGTGATGTGTCTTGGAATCCATTATGAAAATTAGTGACAGCAGCTAGGTGCATCCAGATGGTTAAAGCTGCTGATCCCGAATAAAGAAGACTTGAAAGATAATACAAAACTACACTAACAGTGGCTGTAGAGGGGTCTAGTGGTCTTTGTTGGGACAAGATAAAGAACCTCTTCCACTTGCTGAGATAGTGTCCTTCTGGCTTCACATAAACCATCCACCAGGAAAATCTATGTACTGGGGAGGTAAGGTTATACTGCCTGGCGATTACCGGAAATGTAGAAACCAAGCTGTCAGCTTGAGACTGGATATGTTGGGTTAAGTCAACCCTTGTGGGTGTGAGATCAATTCTGGAGTTTGATCCAGAATCCAAGGTTGATATACTATGCAAGGTCAGAGGAAGGGAATCCAAATCTGTAGTGGCCAGTAAGGCTTCTCAAAGGGCTTTAACATGACGAATCAGGAGAAAGGGAGGGAAACCATACAGAAATCCCGTGGGCCAATCATGTATCAGAGCATCCCTCGGGGACTCCCTCTGTGGGTGGATTAGGGCAATGTAGCTGCTGCATTTGTGACTTGGTGAAGGGGTCACAGCAAGGCTGGCCCCAGTGGCTGAAGATCTTTGCCACAATAATTGGACTGAGGGACCAATCAAGAAGCAGTAGGATACAGCTGCTCAGTTTGTCTGCAATCATGTTGGAACTCCCAGGAATATGCATTGCAGTCAGAAAGCGGTTGGAAGCTACTTCCCATTGCCAAATTCTCATGGCCTCTTGACACAATGGGTAGGACTTGGTTCCCCTTGTTTGGTTGATGTACCAGACTACCGACATGTCTGACTGAACAGCAATTGTCCCTAATGGAAGGATGGACTGGCATGCTTGCAATGCCAGAAGCACTGCCCTCAGTACTAGGACACTGATATGCAGGTTAGCCTCTATGTCTGACTAAGTACCTTGGACAGTCTTCCCTTGGTAAAACCCCCCCACTCTATCAGGGAATCGTCCGTGGTCACTGTGGCCCTGGGCTGTTGTGGACCAAATGGGCAACTCCATAGATTTTTGTTTGGCTTCATCCACCACATTAAATCCTGTTTGCATCATTGAGTTATCCGTATTTAAAAAGCCAAAGGATGGTACAAGGGGTACCACTGAGTTAGAAGGAGCCACAGAAGAATTCTCAAGTGAAGTCTTGCTAGGAGCACTATGGTGACTGATGCTGCCATGCAACCCAGGAATTGAACTGCCTGAGCTGAGGCTAGGTTTTGACAAAGTATGGCTCGGATTTGGGATCTTATCCTCCATAAGCTGTGATCTGGAAGAGAGACTACAGAAGTGTGTGTATTGAAATTTTCTCCTATAAATTCCAAAGTTTGAGAGGGAATCAAATTGCATTTTTCCCAGTTTATAGAGATTCTCAGGAATTTTGCGAGTTTGAGTGTGTAGCTATCTGCAGTAGACGCTTGATGGGGGCAGTGAAGAGCCAATCGTCTAGATATGGAACCAACTGGAATCCTTGTAGTCTCAAGTGAGTTACCACCACTGCCATGCACTTGGTGAACACTCTGGGGGCTGTAGAGAGTCCGAAGGGCAGCACACAGCATTGAAAATGATAGGCTTCTAGCCAGAAGCAAAGAAATCTTCTATAGCATTTGTCCATTTTTATGTGATAATGCACATCCTGAAGATCTACCGAGCACATCCAATCATCTTTCTCCAAAAGCAGAAGGACAGACTGAACCTTGACCATCCGACATTTTTCTTGTTTGACAAATTTGTTCAGGATGCCGAGATCTAGAATTGGTCTCCAGTCCCCTGTTTTTTTTGACACTAAAAAGAATCTGGAGTAGAATCCAGATCGAATCTGGTCTGGTGGGACTGTTTGGAAGCAGCTTTTGAATTTCCTGTGCTGCTGTTTCCCTTTGACTGGGTGGAACATGAGAATTCATCTTGGAAACTTTGGTAAAGATTAAATGGGACGGGATATCCTCTGCTTATGATCTGTTGCACCCATAAATATTATTATTAGCCAGGCATAATGGTGCAAGGAGAAACGTCCCCCAACTGCTTCCAGGGGAAAGGAATTGGGCCGCTCCTCAGCAGCACTGATAGGTTTGTCCAGAAAACGAATCTCTGGACCCCTGGTTATGCAGACACCCTCTGCCCCTATAGGGATGCCTTCCAGATGAGTTACCCCCTCTGCCCCGGGGAATATACATGCCACATGTGTCACAGAAAGGATTCTGTGATTTCTTGTGCCACATCTTCCCGCTCCTCTGGTTCCTAGGAGTAGGGATGCTGAGGGGTGGAAAAATGGTCACCCACGGCAGACAGGGTCTTGCCATTCTTCTCACACCAGGCCAATGTATCTCTCACTTTCAGGCTGGAGAGAGAAGCAGCTTCCACCGGAGCATTCAGAAAGGAAGACTTAAAGGGGTCCACAAAGTCACAGAGGCCCATCCAGGCCCGACGTCTCAAGACAACACCTGAACCCGCAGCTATAGCTGCTCTTTCAGTGGTGTGGGAAATCAAATGCATGGAGAAGTTGGATATGGATTCCAGGGTAGCAAGCTGTGAGGTAACCTTGTCTTGCACCTCGTCAGAGACTGCTCCTGCTAAGGCTTCAGAGAGTTCGAAGACTAGGTCTCTCTCAAGCCTGGTGAAGTGTGTCAAATAATTCAAAGACCTAACAGCAAAGGTAGATGATGCAAATACTTGCTTCCCTAATCTGTCCACTGCCCAAGACTCCCTGTTTGGGGGTAGACAGTCTGGCTTTCCTTGGCAAGCTCCTGTTTTGTGGCAGCCGCCACCACCACTGCGTCTACTGGAAGAACCTTGGACGATAGAGGGTTCTAATCTTGTCTGGTCTCCATGGGATTGATTCAATAGTATCAGGACTCTTCCATACGTGCTGCACAATGGGTTGAACCAGCTCATCTGCAGGCGGGGTCACCCAGGAGGTAAAAGGTCAAGCACAAAAAGTCTGGAGGAACACGGACTCCTCAGAAGAGGAATTGGTGGGCTTCCAGTCACCCCTCTGTTTCAGTAACTCAAGGAGGTCTCCAAAAGAGACCTCTTCAGGGGGTAACCATGGGGACTCCTCTCCATCAGTAAGTGTCCTCAGTGAGAGACTCCTCAGGGGAGTCCACGTGTTTCCTCTTGCATGTCCTCTTGTGTGGTACCTCTTTATGGGGGCTTCTGATGAGGACTCTGAAGAAGGGGCACCCTGAGGCTCTTGTGATCGATGTCTCGAAATGGTGGCTTGTGTCAGCTGCAGCTCAGAGGGAGGATGCAACTGCAATGCCGACAGTTTGCCTGTGGAGGCAAGCACCCTCTCCAATGCCTGGAAAGCTGGCCCAGCCATAAAGGGACGGGAGGCCAGAACAGAGAAGGACAACCTGGAAACCAGGGTCATACTCCACTCCAACAGTCTAGTTCCTAAGGATAGAGTCTCAAGAGGACTAGGTACCATGAGGACTCCCGGGCTATAGATGGCACCATAGGAAAAATTGGCACTGTGCTAGGGACCACAGTGCCAACAGTCCAGTCAAGATCCTGAGAGGGGCTTGGTTCCAACTGAAGCAAAGGCCACAGGGTCGGCTCTTGAACCACAGTGAGGTCCACCAGTAGAACAGAAGCAATGGGTAATGATAAGGGTATCTGTTCCAGGGGCTTCAATACCTGTACAGAGGTCAAAGGAGGAGAATATGGTAGAGTCTGTGGAGAAAGACCCCCCAACTCCTGAAGGGGGGAAGTTTTGGAAGATGTTGTAATCCCTCTTGCCATCAGCAGCTGATCCACAAAATGCACCACATTCAATTCCAAAAGGCTCCTGGTCGATCGTGTTGATATCCCCAATGGGGAGTCAGGTCATTCCAGGAAAGGGCTGAATTGCTGCCCAAGGAAAGAATTCACCATGGGTGAATATCTGGTCCGAGCCGTATGGTCCATTGATACCGAAGTCTCAGTGGAGACATGTGTGGAAGGTGCATCTGGTACACATACTCCTGGAACAGATAACAGAGGCAAGCTTGGTGCTACAATCCTAGACAGTGCCAGGGTTAATGTGAAGGTAGAACCGAAGCAGAAAAAGCAAGTTTTGGTATGGTCAGTGCCATAGAAATACTCGGTGCCACAATTGGCACCAAAGACACAGATTGAGGATAGCGCAGTGGTCGATACCATAACAGATGGTGCCGTGGAAGTCAATTTTGTTCCTGAAGCTGAAGCAGTCAATTTTTGGATTTTTTGTCTAGGTTCCTGCTTTTTGTCACCTGAAGGTGATGAAGGAAGTACAGTTGCATACATTTACCATAAATGTAGATGTTAGAGTGTATTCACTGTTGCAGTCATTACATTTGGGTTATCTGCTTGCAGGTAGCCCCCTCAGTCAGCCTGATTATCAAAGTCGGGTCCTGCATCAGTTGCATCTCATCTTCCATGACGTCAGGTAGTCAAGGGTATAAAGCATGCAGCTGATGCCATTACATCAGTTTTTCTTGCCCCAGATGTCAGGTGCCCCTATAATGGGAAGCAATAAAATATAAGGTTACACCTCCAACAAAAATCAAATACACCAGAAAGCTTAAGTTTAGAAAACAACAAGAAAGGTATAGCCAATAGAAGTCAGGGAGCTGGAGAGAGGGTAACCAGGACTGCAACAGTGAATACACTCAAACATCTACATTTATGGTAAGTGTACACAACTGTACTATGTTCTTTGTGTTTCACTGTTGCAGTCATTACATTTGGGTAGATCCCCAAAGCTAAGGAAGGGAATAGGCAGTTACTGAGCATTAGGACTAGCTATTAGGCCCTGCAAGACTGCAGTGGCAAAACCACCTCTGGATTTAGAAAAAAATTGTCAAGTGGTAATGCTTGGTGAAGGTATGTACATAATTCCAGGTAGCAGCTTCTAGGATGCCCCTTGGTAGGAACACCTCTGAAAAAGGCCGTAGAAGTCGATGCAGCCCTAGTGGAATGGGTTCTTATCCCCTGTGAGGTAGGTTTTCCATGGTGCTTATAGCAGAAAAGAATGCAATGCCCTTTCCACTTAGAAATAGTTTGCTTTGAAATAGCCTTCCCCTCTGCCCCTGCAGCAAAGGCAACTAGCAGCTGTTCAGATTTCCTGAGAGGCTTGGTCCTGTCCAAGTAAAATCGAAGTTGTCTGTGCATGTCCAAGGAGTGCAGTATTCGTTCCCCTTTGTTCTGTAGATTAGAAAAGAATGTTGGCAAATGAATGGACTGATTAAGGGCCACACTGGATACCACCATGGGAATAAAGGAAGGACTGGTCCTGAGGAACACCCTGTCCACATGAAAGATGATGAAAGGCTCCACTGCCATGAGGGCCTGTAATTCAGACACCCTTCTTGCTGAAGTGATGGCTAGAAGAAAGGCCGTTTTCCAAGAAAGAAATTTCAATTCCGCAGTTGCAGCTGGTCAAAAGGAGGTAGAGTGAACTTTCCAATACAAAGTTAAGGTCCCAGGCAGGAGAAGGGGCTCTCCTGGATGGTCTTAAATGTTTTGCCCCTCTGAGGAATTGTTTCAGTAGGGGGTGAGAGAAGAGGGGTGGCTCAGTATTATAATGTGCCGAGATGGCTGAGGCATGAATTCTAATGGAAGAGAAGGCAAGGCCCTTGTGAAGCACCTTTTGTTAAGTATTGAAGGATATGCGGTAAACTGGGCACTGCTGTGCCCATCCCCCGAGTCTGGCTCCAGGAACAGAACCTTTTTCACTTTTCAGCACACAATGTTCTAGTACTAGGCCTCCTTGCCTCCAGGATGACATCCAGCACTTGTTTGCTGAGAGATGGTATAGGAGAACTCAGGAAATTAGCCAGGCTGCCAAGTTCAGGGTTTGAAGCTGGGTGTACAGAATCTGGCCCTCCTGCTGGGACAGTAGGGAAGGAGTCTGAGGCAGATGCCATGGTTCCAGTAGTAACATACTGTGCAAGAGTGGGTACCAGTGTTGGTATGGCCAGTGTGGTGCAATGAGAATGGTCCTTGGTTTGTTCTGTTTGATCGTAGTAAAATTTCGGGAGGAGAGGCAGAGGGGAAAGGCATAAACTGCGAGGCTTTTCCAGGTAAAGGATAGGGTGTCCACTTTCCAAACTTGGTTGTGGGGAGTCCTTGTGCAGAATTTGCCCAATTCGTAGTTCTGAGGGGAGGCAAACAGGTCTATGCCTGACCCCCCCCCCCCATTAGTTTCTCAGAATGTTGAATATCTTTGGCTCCAGTTTCCACTCGTGTGGGTCCATGAGATTTCTGCTTAGGTCATCTGCCAGTGTATTTAGCTTGCCTGGCAGGAACTGAGCTTGTAGGTGCACTTGGTAGCTCAAGGCTGAGTTACACAGAGCCATGGCTAGTCTGCAGAGGGGGTATGAGTGGGTTCCCCCCTACTTGTTTATGTATCACATAATAGTGGTGTTATCTGTCTTTACCAATAATTGTCCTGGAAGAATGTGGTCCTTGAAGGCTGTCAGAATTCTGTACAGCTAACATTTTTTTTTTTATCGATATGCAGGTGCATTTGACTCTGGTTCCATTTGCCCTGAATGCACTGCCCTACCAAGTGAGCCCCCCATGCATAGTCTGATGCATCTGTTGTTAGGGTTTGGGTGGCAGGGGGTAGAGTGAATGGCAGTCCCTTGTTGTGGTGGCAGGCCTCAGCCCTCCAAAGGAACTCTGTCTTTATACAAGGAATGATGGGAACCACTGATTCCAGGTCCTAAGAATGTTGACACCATAGACTTTTTAGATACCATTGTAGTTTCCTCATATGCAGTCTTGCATATGGAATTAGTAGAATGCAAGAGGCCATGAACCCCAGGGCTTGCAGTACTTTCCTTGCAGACAGCTGGTTCTTTATGGCCAGTAGTTTGAAGTAGGCAGTCAAATAAACTTGTTTCTCTGGCATGAGATAGGCCATCTGGGAAGTTGTATTCAAGCTTGCTCCCAGGAATACAATTTGTTGGCAGGGTACTAGGTGAGATTTCTTTATGTTTATGGTGTACCCCAGTGAGGTTAGCAGTTTCTTTACAAATGCCAGACAATTTAATAGTGTCCTGGCTTTCTGCCGGAATTAGACAATCGTCCAGGTATGGGTATATTTGAATATTTCTCTGCATACAGAATGCAATGACTGGAGCTAGGCACTTTGTGAATACCCTGGGTGCAGTACATAAGCCAAAGGGCAGTGCAGAGAACTGATAATGCTTGTAGCCTGCTCTGAAGTATAGGTATTTTCTGCAAGCTTCCCTTATTGGGATATGCAGGTAAGCTTCCTTTAAATCCAATGTTGCCAACTAGGCTTTTTGCCTAGCATGGGAAGCAGCTGATGAAGAGTTAGCATTTTGAATTCTGGGATTACCAAAAAGGTGTTTAGGATAGACAAGTTCAGGATAGGATGCCAGGTATTGTCTTTTCTGGGTACCAGGAAAAGTCTTGAGTAAAAACATTGTCCCCAATCCTCTTTTGGGACAGGTTGAATAGCCCTGATACTTAGAAGATTGAGGACCTGCTGTTGATCCTCTGCCCACTGATTTGTGGGTAGGTCTGGCCAACCATTTTGGGTTGGTAAGGAGTGGAAGTGGAATCTGTATCTTTGGGAAACTATATTTAGAACCCATTTGTCTTGGGTAATGAGTTCCCAGTTGTTTGCATGCAGGGCGATCTTTCCTCCTAAAGGAACAGTCAGTTGAACAGGGCTTGGAAGGTTTAAGGTCAAGTCATTGTGACAGTTTACTATAGGTCTTACCACTTCCAGCTTTGGAAGAGGGCGCCCCCCACTGCTTAGGCCTGAGAGTACCTTGAGACTGAAGCCTGGGTGGTCTGCAGGTCCTGGGTTTGGACTGAGAAGGCCTGGAAGAGACAGGAAAGGACCAATTCTTAGAAGGCCAGTGCCTACTAAATCTGGGAGGCTGTACTTGCAGAAAATCTTTAACAGTTGCATAGATTTAGCTTTTTCCTCCATCTTTTAAGTACTACTTCTGCTTTGCTGCCAAATAAGCAGTCTTGGTTTAACGGGGCATCCAGTAATTTAGCTTTAACATGATCTGGTAAAGTTTGCTCCTTAAGCCAAGCATGCCTTCTAAGTACAGACGTAGTGACAGCAGCCCTGCAAGATGCCTCTAAGGAATCAAAACCACATTGCAAAGTATGTTTACAAAATTGTTCAGCAGAATGCATTAAACCCTGTAATTCTTTATTTTCAGCACAGTCAGGAATCAAAATAATTTTCTGTTTACGTAATCCAATAATATGCTGTTGATACTTTAACATATGAAACTGGCAGTTTAAAGCCCTAATGGCCAAAGTAGCAGAAGTGCATACCTTCTTACCCCATCTGTCCAGGGCCCTGGAATCTATCAGAGGGGGTATGTTTTTTGGCAGTAGTAGCCTTAAAGCCTTTGGGTCCCTGTGAAATGGTCTCTGGATCCGCAGTAGGATTCTTAAAAAGGAACTTGTGAGAGTCAGGTACTCTAATACCGGTCGGGTTTCCTGGGAGCAGGAGGTAAAGTGTCTGGGGCCAGGCTAGATTCCATAAAGGCATCATCTACAATGTCCAATACAGGAGAGATAGCTAAAGGCCTGTGTTGAGGTAGGAGTAAATTCCCTAAGCCTCTTTTTGGAGTCAGAGTAATCCTGGCTTTACCAGCAGAAATGCTCCCTAAGAGTATGCAAAGTTTCACCAAAAGAGAAATCTTCTGGAGGGGAAGCAGAGGGAATTAAGTCCTCTGCATCAGAATCCTCATAGGTAGATAAGGGCAAATCCTGGTCATCAGAGGAAACAGAAATTTCAGAATCCTGATCCAAAGAATAAGAAGGAAAATCAGTTCTAGGTCTCTTAGAGGGATAAGGGTGGCTTCCCCTGATTAAGTAATAAGGTCTTCAGCCATTGTTATTTGTTTTTTTAAGCATAGGGGCCTGACCATGCGTTCTGGGCGTCAGTTTTCTAGGCGTGGATCGAGTTTTAATTCTTGAAGAAGAAGATGGTGTCGGTTTGATATGCAAGTCAGTAGGCCTGAATACACCCTCAGAAGCCGGTGCCTGCACAGCGGCTCCAGACCCATCCAAGGTAGAAACATCCACAGGCTCCATAGTCGAAGAAGCATCTCGCGACATACCGGACTCCGAATGGGTCAAAGTAGAGGCCTGTAAATCTGAAGTAGTAGATATCAGGGGCTGCGAAAGTGATTCACTGAGTACCGGTGAACTGGCAACTAGCTTAGCAGAAGCATAGTCAGCAGCTTTGGACCTTTGTGGTCTGTCTTTATCTTTGTGTTTTTTCGGAATGTCAGTAGTCGGGTGGCTTACCAAAGCCAATTCTGGATAATTGAACAGAGTACCAAAATAATTAGATGCAAAAATTAACCGACGACGAATAGTTCGAGGGTTGAATAAGGCACAAAACCGACAGCGAGGGAAGTCATGATCTGGACCTAAGCAAGGAATGCAGTACAAATGAAAATCTTTGAGGTATTTGCTTTCCACACAAAATACAATTGTTAACTTTTACTGACATAAGTTTAGAGCAAGAAAAAGGATCCCCAACAGGGTACTTAGCTTTTTCTAAGACTTCGGAACTGAAACTCGAAAACGAAAATTTCAGGAGTTGGCTGACCAGCACTTGCGAACTGCTTCTGCTTCAGAAAGACTGATGTAATGGCATCGACTGCATGCTTTATACCCCTGACTACCTGACATCATGGAAGATGAGACAGCAACCAACACAGGACCCAAGACTTTGATAATCAGTCAGCCTGAAGGCTACCTGCAAGCAGATAACCCAAATGTAATGACTGCAACAGTAAAGAACATCAGTGTGTGGTCTCTATCTGTTATTTACTGGGAGGGGATGAGCCCTACTACCCAGAGATAGCCTCTGAGAAAAGTGTTTTAAGGAAACCCCTCAAGATTAATTTGTTTTTTTCTTTCATTAAGGGTTTGGGAGCTAAACCCTTTACAGATAGAGCAAGGTGGTTGAAGGGACAGGTGAGGAACACTCACAGTAGACACAAGCGTCATGGGTGTCTGAATTTGGCATTTTGCGGCCACACTGGTCACATTGTTTGAATCCATGAAACTATCTTCTTTTCTATCATGGTGCTAAAGAAATTAACCAACTATCACACCAAAAACAACAACCAGACTGGTTATAGAAAGGATTTTTTTTTTAAAGAAATAAAGAAGGGGGAAGAAAAATCAACAACGGTATTTGAAGAGAGTTACCATAAGGGTAGCGGAGAAAAAGGCCTATACCAATGATGGTACTTAAAGACTACCTAGAATGTTAAGAAAAGCAGTAACAACAATAACAAACAGCAGTAAGAATGGGTAAATTAGCGATAAAAGAAAGAAAAAATATCAGAGAAAACAAGTAATTTGAAAATTTTCAAAGTACTTAGCTGAGAGCTGGCTTAACATGGCTTTATGGCAACACGATAAAAGAGATCAGGGGTAACTGGGAGAAGGGTGTTGTGGGTAAAAGCTTAGCTCGAGAGTTCTTTGGCTGGCATGAGCTTGTTATAAGGTGGACTCTGTTCAGATGACGGGACACCCATTAGTAAGGAATGAATGAATATTAACAACATCAGATAAGTGTATTATCACACCATTAGTTACAGATTACCACATCAACAGCAACCCCCTTAGCACACAACCTGTGGTGAGAGACCTGGGTATTCAGGTTGACAACTATCTCACATTCGACCATCGTATAGCAGCAGTGTTCAGAAAAGCCTTTCACTTGGTTCATCCCACAAGTAAAGGAATTGCATCCAGAAAAAAAAGGATGTTATTACCTCTCTGTACTCCCCCCTCATTAGATCTATAATGGAGTATAATGCCCCATTTGGCATGTACCTCTCCAAACACCTGCACCAACTGGAAAGTCCACAGAAATGCATCACAAAGAGAATCCATGGCATCCAACAGCTGTTCTATTCGGACAGGCTCAAATCACTATCACTCTACTTGGTATTGTACAGCTTGCTCATAGGTGATCTGCATCTCACCTACAAGGCAATGTCAGACCCTGCCCTACTAAAGATGCTCCATATCTGCAGGTCTAAGTCCTCACACATTACCTGCTCAAAAGACCTAAATCTAATATGCGACATCAACAAAACCTGCTGGAGAGACAGGTTTGTCTCCCAGAGGCTGCCCTGTCTCTGGAACAGACTTCCCATACATGTCAGAGTACCTCAATGACCTTCTTCAAGCACAACCTTGATTATAGAGGGCTGCTGCAGGAAAACCACAAATTTGTCCAAGGGGTTCCACCTTTGTCCCTCACTGACAGGGGCAAAAGGTGTTGACTGAGGTTTCTTTTTTCGGGGTATAAACTCTAGGCTAGGCTTGTAAGGACCCCAGGGCCATTAGCCCAGTATTCTGCTATGATCCTAAAGCATACAGATAAAAATATCTATGGTCCCCATGCCCCAATTCCTCTCAGACAATAGGAGGGTTTAGGAATAAATTTCTGGGTGCAGAAGGGATTCCTGTCATCCAAGATCGATGAGGCACTTCGGTGGCAGGGGCCAAGAATTAAAACAAAATAGATGAGCTCCAGATATAGCAGCTGTTTTAAAAGTAGTAAAAAAAGAAAAAAAAAAAAAGCCATCATTAAAAAAATCCCAAATTAAAAAATGCAGCCAGATTTATAGAGCAATATGAGTAAGCTGGGGCCGTTGCACAGACCACACCAAAAACTACAGGACTGTAAAAATAAATGGAACACCAAAAAACCAAGCCCCAGCTATTACAAAGTATTGTGATCCGGTCTCGAAATATAATAATTTATTATGTGAAGGAAATTGTGGATAATTTCTCAAATACAAACTATTAATGATTGTAGTCCCAGCTATTATTGTCAAAATTAAAAACAATAAAATCACAGTCTAGTAATAGTAAACGTTGTTACAGGCATACACAGAATAATATATATTTTATTTCAGTTTCATAGGCAAGTACAAGGCTAGCTGCCTTTACAGGCCATTTTAAGAGTAGTCAATCCCTTTTTGTGCTCAAAATAACCTATACAATTTGGTTATAGATTGGCCTTATCCAACCCACAGTCAATAAAAAGAAGTTATGTTCTTACCATAACGTTCCATGTGGAGTGTTCATCTCGCCTTTGTTCTTACACATGGGTGTCGGAGCCGATCCTCGGCTCCGAGTCGGCCGCTTAGCAAAGCTCTGCATCCAGAAGAAGCTCGAGACTAACCTACCTCCCACAATTCCCTCTGTCTTTACCTCAGATCTAGTTTGCAAAACAGCACCAGATCCAGCAACAATAATGTAAACATCCAATACATACATATACACAAGGGGCGAAACTCACACCAGTAGCCCTACAGAGAGAGACCAGCAGTGGGAGATAAACAGACCAGACCTCTAACTGGACGTTCTTCCTGACCTGAGGGTGGGAGGGTGGGAATGTAAGAACAAAGGCGAGATGAACACTCCACATGAAACGTTATGGTAAGAACATAACTTCTTTATGTGAGAGTGTTCAATCTTGCCATTTGTTCTTACACATGGGTAGCGTCCCTAGCTCCGTGACCCTGAGAGACTCACAGAAGAACGTTCCTGGGCACAGTGGAACCAAAAGTTGCCCTGTCCCTGGAAATCCTATCCACTTTATGAGTGATGAACGTATGTGGTTTATACCAAGTGGCGACCGCACAAATAGTGTCCAAAGGTAGGCGGGCCGCATGAGCCAAAGATGTAGAAACTGATCTAGTAGAATGTCCTTTTGGTTTGGTGGGCAAACTTTGACTAGAAGCAGCATAAACGAAGGTAATACAATCAGGCAGCCATTTGGAGAGAGTACGCTTCGTCACTGCCATGCCCTTCTTGTTGTCCGCGAAGGCTATAAAGAGCTGGTCTGCTTCCCTATGATCTTTCGTTCTATCTATATAGAATCTGAGTTGTCTATGAACATCCAACTTGTGCAACATATATTCCAGCTTATTGGAATGATTTTTGAAAAATGTGGGAAGCTCAATGGATTGATTAATGTTGTTAACTGAACAAACCTTGGGGAGGAAGGATGGGTTGGTGCGTAAAGATACCCTGTCCGGATGAAATATTAAATATGGCTGTTTAATGGAAAGAGCTTGAAGTTCTGACACTGGTCAGCCTGAGGTGATAGCTACCAGAAAGAGAGTTTTCCAGGACAAGAACTTTAAGGAACAGGAAGAAGCTGGTTCAAAAGGTGGTAACATTAGCTGGGATAAGAGGAGGTTCAGATTCCACGGAGCTGTAGGAAGCCTGAGTGATGGTCTAAGATGAAAGGATCCTTTCAAAAAGGCTTTACAGAGCCTATGAGCCATAACAGGTGCTCCATTCTCTCCTATATGAAAGTTGGAAATAGCCACCAACTGAACCCTTATGGTGGCAGTAGAGGCTCCCTGGTGAAATAGCATGGATAGGAACTCTAAACTTTTGCTTAGTGGAGCTATTAAGGGATCTAAACGCTGTGCAGTCGCCCAGTATACAAAACGTTTCCACTTACTAGTGTAAATTTTTGTAGTGGAAGCCTTATGAGAGGCTACTAGAATGTCTTGAACCGCCGGAGAGAGAAGATCAGACCTGGCTAAGAAGGGAAGCGGAGCAGCCAAGCTGCTAATCTGAGGGACAGGAGCGACGGGTGAGGAGCTCCTGACGAATGAGTCAGTAGGTCTAGCACCGGGTCCAGAATCCAGGGCTCCCGTATTTGGTGTGCTTGAAGAAAGGGAAACCAAATCTGACGAGGCCAGAATGGGGCAATGAGAATTACAGTCCTTTCCAGATCCTTGGCTTTCTGGAGAAATCTCGGTATCAGAGGTATAGGGGGAAAAGCGTACAGGAGACCCGGGGGCCAATCGTAAATCAGAGCGTCCCTGGGGATATCCCCTGGAGGGGATAACAGGGCAAAGTAGCTTCTGCATTTGGCGTTCATTGGAGACGCAAACAGATCGCAGCAAGGCTGGCCCCACTTGCGGAATATCTTTTCCGCTATTGTCTGGTTGAGGGACCACTTGTGAGGTAACAGGATGGCTCTGCTCAACCTGTCCGCTATAACGTTGGATAACCCCAGGATGTGCATTGCTATCAGAAAGTGACCCGTGGACTCTGCCCATTGCCAAATTCTCATGGCCTCTCTGCACAACTGGTAAGACTTGGTTCTTCCTTGTTTGTTTATGTACCAAACTACAGACCGTTGTCCATTTGAACTGCAATAGTCCCCAGAGGTAGAAGGGGGGAGAAGTGTTGCAACGCTAGAAACACTGCCCTCATCTCCAGGACATTGATGTGCAGGTTGTACTCTAGATTGGTCCATTCGCCTTGGACTGTCTGTCCCTGAAAGATGCCCCCCCACCCTATCAGGGAAGCGTCCGTGGTCACTGTGGCTGTTGGTGTGGGTAACACAAACGGTCGGCCGCTGATGAGATTGCGATTCTGTAACCACCAAGACAGGTGTGCTTTGCAGGTGTTTGTAATCTGAATTTCGTGTGTCAGCGGTAACTGTTGGAATGATCATTGTGCGAACAGCAGCCATTGGAGAACTCTCATGTGTAGTCTTCCCATGGGAACTGCAATGAGAGAAGCTGACATGAACCCCAAGACTTTCAGAACTAGTTTGGCTGGGGATTTGTTGGACAACAGAAGGAGTGATATGTGTTTTTGTAGGGAAGCTATTCTTGCAGAGGGGAGTCTTAGAAGCAAGGAACGGGTATCCAAATCTGCCCCTATAAATGAAATATGCTGTGATGGCTGTAAGGCAGATTTTTCGAAATACCTAGGTGAACACAAAGACTGATTGTGTAGTCCCTGGCCTGTATCAGTCGACGCTCAGTGGTGGCAGTAAGGAGCCAGTCGTCCAGATATGGAAACACCCGGAATCCTAGGCGTCTCAAGTGAGACGCTACCACTGCCATGCATTTGGTGAAAACCCTGGGGGCTGAGGTTAGACCAAAGGGCAGGGCCAAAACTGAAAGTGGCTGGCTCCCAGCCGGAAGCACAGGTGATCTCTGGATGCTCTGGCCATTTTGATGTGGTAGTATGCGTCCTTGAGATCTACTGAGCACATCCAGTCGTCCATCTGTAAGAATGGAAGGATCGATTGAAGCGTGACCATCCGGAACTTTTCTTTCTTCACATAGGTATTGAGATTGCTTAGGTCCAAAATTGGCCTCCAGTCCCCTGTCTTTTTTGGAACTAAAAAGAACCTTGAGTAAGTTCCGGATCCTCTTTGGTCCGCCGGGACTGGTTGGATGACCCTTTTTTCTAGCAGCTTTGAAATTTCTATAGCTGCAGGTTCTCGCAGATGGGGCGGTACATCTGGGAATCTTTTCTGTGGTAACGGGGGGAGTAGAAATGGAATTGTGTAACCTTTGGTAATAATGCTTTTTACCCAATTGTCTGAAGTAAGACTTTGCCAGGCCTGAGGGTATAAAGCTAAGTGACCCCCGACTGCCTCCAGAGCAGGACAGTCGGGCCTCCTCTCAGGAGTGCTGGAAAGGCTTCCCAGGGATAGTATTCCTGTCGCCTTGGTTCTGCGGACCGCCTCTGCCGCCAGGGCGACGTCTTCCACTTCTGCCCCCCCCCCCTGCCTCTGGAGGGGGCATCACCCTGTGTGCTTGGGAAAGAACCCTGGGGTTTACGAAACCACATCTTCCCACCTCGTTGCCCTTTGGGGTACGGTCTGGATGGGGTGGAAAAAACAGACTCCGACAGCAGACAGAGTCTTTCCCTCTTGCTCACACCGGGTCAGAATCTCCTTTACTTTGGGGCCAAAGAGAGTGGCACCATCAAAGGGGGCGTTAGTAAAGTAAGACTTGAAGGCTTCCGCAAAGGAGCATAGGCACATCCAGGATTGTCTACGAAGAGCAATCGCTGAAGCCGCAGCCCTACTCGACCCTTCGGCTGCCTACAAGATGAGCCTCATGGACGAGTTTACAATAGATGCAAGGGTATTGAGCTGTGCTGTAATCTTATCCGAGACAGCAGCATCTGTAGTACCCTGGAGGGTATCTCCCAACTCTTTGACTAGATCCCTCTGTAAGCGTGTGAAATGTGTCAAATAGTTCAGCGATCGCATGGAAAAAGTCGCTGAACTGAAAATGCGCTTCCCATATCTGTCCATGGTCCTAGAATCTCTGTTAGGAGGCTGGACAGACTAGGAAGATTCGGGCATCTCCTTTTTCGTGGCAGCTGCCACCACCATAGAGTCAACTGGAACTCCCTTTGTGAGGTATGTCTTATCCTGAGGGGCCGTAATATATTTATTAGGCTTTCTGGGAACTGGCTCCACTGTATCAGGTGTCTCCCATGCCCTTCGAGCAATTAATTCCATTAACTCGTCGAAGGGCGGAGTGACCCAGGAGGAAGAAGGGCGAGCACCGAATGCCTTCAGCAAAACTGACTCATCCTCAGAAGGGGGTAGGGCTTGCCAATCACCTCTCTGTTTTAGGATCTCCAGGATGTCCGAGAAGGAGACATCCTCCGAGGGTGATTTTGGGGACCCTTCTGACTCATCTAAGTCAGTGTCTGATGTTAAGGACTCTTGTGGAGAATCCAAGTGCCTCCTCTTGCACAATCTTTTCCTCGGGACGTCATCAGGGGGGACATCCGATGAAGCCTCCGAGGAAGAGGGGGCTCCCTCTGGGAGCGGCTGAGACACTGGTGCTCGACGCTTTTGAGTAGTCGTAGGTGCAGAAGAGGACAACGGGCCTTTATGGAAGGGAGACGTTGCTTCTGCTGAAGTAGTTGTCTGGGAAGACAATACCTTCCTCATAAGGTCGAAGGCCCCCGGACCCCGAGTCGAGGAATCCCCCGGTTCCGAAGAATGCGGAGGTATCTCCGACGTGGAAGCCAAGGGCACTGACCCCGAGGACGGAGCCGAGGTGATCCATGCCAAGGCACCGAGAGAGAGAGTCGGTACCGAAACATCGGTTCGGCTCTTGGTCCCAGACCCAAGGATAGACAGTCGACTCCGCGAGTCCGGTAGTGGTTCCGACGGAGTCGAGGTCAACGGTGCCGACCGAGAAAGAGACGGTTCCGGCACCAAGGGTTCAACTATCAGCAGATCAGCGTCTTCCGGCTCCAAGGGCTGAGCAGGCCTCGGAGGAGGACCAGATGGAGACAAGGGAAGGCCTTCGAGTCTCGACACCAACTGAGAGGAGACTGCAATGAGTTTGGACAGGGCTGTGTTGTCCATCAGCTTCTGCACCACACGATCTATGTCGGTGTCGGAGAGGGGCCTGGAAGACCGTGTCGAAGGAATCGAGGACGGTGCCGACCTCAAAAGAGCAGGAGGTGGCAGTTCCATCACCGGTTCCAAGACCCGAGGCTCGGTGACAGACAATAGCTCGATACTCGGCCCCGAAGTCTGTGGAACCGGTGAACGAACTTTAAAAGAATAACTTGGAGCCGATGACCTGGGCTCCGAAGCCTTCGACTCCTTCGAAGATTTTGAAGTCTGGTCTGACTTATCTAAAGCCTCTTGGAAAGCAGGCTTCAGAAGACCTCTGTCCATAAGCTTCCTGCGTCTATCTGTCATGACCCTTCCACTAAAGGAATGACATATTGAACAGTCCTCCTGAAGGTGGAGAGGGCCAAGACAGTAGACACAGGAGCTATAGTTGTCGGTGACAGACATCTTCTGTCCGCACTGACATCTTTTAAAACCTGACTTGACTTTCTTATTATGTCAGAAAAGGTTAAGAACAATGTCACCAAGTAAAAAGTCACAGCAATAATGATATCAAGTATATCAAGTAGTGAAATCCGGGTTTTTGTAGGTGGGGTAGGCCCTAGGTAACCTAAACTAAATATAAATGTATTAAAACACTATATATATAGTTAAAGGGGAAACCAGACCATACACACACACACACACACACACACACACACACACACACACACACACACACACACACACACACACACACACACTAAATAAGTCTACAATCCTAGGAATTTTTAAAGAAAAATTTTCTTTAAAAGTTAGCTTATCTGTTCCAGTTGGCTCAGAGCTCTTCAGAACGATGCGATCGGTTGCAGCGGCAAACTAGATCTACGGTAAAGACAGAGGGAATTGTGGGAGGTAGGTTGGTCTCGAGCTTCTTCTGGATGCAGAGCTTTGCTAAGCGGCCGACTCGGAGCCGAGGATCGGCTCCGACACCCATGTGTAAGAACAAACGGCGAGATTGAACACTCTCACATTAATATATTACTCCTAATGAGAATAACTGGGATCATACCAAAGATAATTTGGGGTGATCCATGCATCTAATACAGCATTTAGAAGATGCTTCTATCAATTAGTACGAGGCCAGTCCTGGGGTAAATATTCGGTATCCTATCCATAGATTTAAGTTGTACTTGAAAATGGACAGGATGAAATTTATTTTACATGAATGGGAAGTCTGTTTCACAGCAGTGGTATCCTCTGCAAAATACCCATGTCCCTCCAAACCACTCAGTTGATGTTGCAGAAGAGCTTTAGATCCCCTAGACAGATCGCTGGACAGCATATTGCTGATCCCATCTGACTTGCTGTAAATTCATCAGTAATGGGGTGGAGGATGTCTTGTATGCCAAACACAGGTCACCTGTTAGCATTCTATAGGATACAGAGTATGATAACTGGCCAAAAATATCAGATGTAACACGATTACACTATAAAGAGTTAACATTTTTGTCTGTATGTATGTGTGGAATTATCTGGTATTATGGGTTTGTGGGTTTTCGAAACAAGTTTCACGAGTGTTGCAGGACTAGGTACAATTACACTAACATTGGATTTGGAGAATTTGGACCTATACGCTTTTTTTTTTTTTTTTTTTTCTTAGTATCTGGGCATAATCAGTCCTGCAGTGTCTCAGCACAAATCTGGGCACAAATAAATGGTAGTTTGAACTGGGAAAACAGTGTGGTTGCAAAAATGGAATAGCAGCTTACTATGGCTGTGTTATGTTTAACAATCTAATGTCATTTCTCCATGTCTTTTTTATCTAGTCAGTTATGCAGACCTAGCAAGAATAACCCAGCAAAGTGACAAGTTCCTCAGGCATCAGCTTCTAAGCTTCACAAATTAGTCCCGGTTGTCAGAGATTTAGCCGATACAGAAAGGACTGCATGTCCAAAGGAATGTAAGGGGCATTCATGTTGCATTTATCTCCAATACAGACCACAAAGGTAGGTACCAGCCATTCAAGAACGGTTGTGGGACATAAAGGTGCATAGCTCCCACAGTGAAAGGGAGCATGCATGACACTAAATGTATGCCCACTTATCTTTTGCAAATAGGTAAGAAAATTAGAGGCCAATTGAATTTCACATGCACCTGGCAGTAATCACTTGCAGAGGGCTGCTGCAGGAGCAGTTCAAAATAGATGTGACAGAATCCCCCTGCTTACTGCTTATTCAGTTCTGGTAGGGCTGCTCTTGACAAGATGACCAAAAGCCCAACAAGAGGGGTGAGGGGTGATGTCCTTGTCATTTCGAGTTCAGGAGGCCTGAGACATAAAAATTAAGAAACCTTTTTATACATCTATATAAATTAGTGTTTTTATCCTCCACATGACCCCAAGGGGCAATAGGTGCTGATTTTAGTGTCTGTTTGAAGAAGACACCCTTGGGAGCACAGGTTGAACTTGACTAGGCTAAAAAGGACCTTGGAGCCATTAGCCTAGTAGCCTCCTATGATCCTATATACATTTATTTTAATTATTAACAGTGGGTAGAAATGTCATAGATATGGAATATCAACCAGACAATTCCATTGTTCATTTCTTACTTATGATGTAGTAACTGGACTCCTCAGATTATTTTTGTCTTTACAGTTGATGATGATGTTATGGTGATTTAAATTCAAGCTGAAGTGGTAGAGCGTTTATGTACAATACAGATGTGAGAGAGTAGAAGCAATTATCGAGGTGAGAACAAACTGCATTTTGCAAAAGTCAGAATACATTAAGTGTATACACTGAACATTTAGTATGTATGCTGCAATGTGCAACATGCTAATTAAGTCATTTGATTTCTGTATTTACTATTCAGTTATAGTGCTGAAAGCTTGCTTGTGAAATATTTTTCAGTTTACATCAATATGCATGCATCCATTTGAAACTTATCAAGTGCATCTTTTTCCTATTATATTCTACCAAAATAAGCAGGAAAATGGTCCCTTTGGATCAGTGCTCTACCCTGGATTATGAAGCAAAAATAAACACATGCATCCATGTGTAATGATATGGCAGGCCCAAGGAATGACACATATAACATGCAGAAGGAAGTCACCACACAAATACATTCAAGTTATACAGCGTGGTAACAGAGTTGCGGATACGAGCTTTAGGCTGCATTGGTGGAGTTGAGAGTCAGAATCATCCTGAGAATCACTCTCACATAGCATGTAACAATACAGGGCAATACTGGTCTGAGAGAAAGGAGAGAGAAGAATCCCAACAGTTTTTGCAGACAACTCATTAAAGAAGTTACTGGGCTGACCTGCTGGAGTAGACCGAGATGTAGATATGGCCCAAAGACAGGGCAGGAGAACTTATGACACCAAAAAACCCAAGTATATACTTGTGAAGTACCACAGCCACAGGAAGAAGTGGGCTGTTAGAAGCCATGAAGTAAATGTGAATCAATGGAAGAAGGGACACCACCACCCAATTTACATCTGCAAATTTAGTTAACAAGCCTGGAATGTTGGCTTAAAAAGTCTAAGAAATATATGCCAAACAGGTCAAGGCACAACAAGGAGCCCTGTGGCACATTACTAGTAAACTGCTTTCAGAAATGGTACTTCTGACTTCAACATTATAAATTCTGACAACCAGTTATTTACCCACAGTACCACACATGGATTTATATTTCAGATTTACAAGTATGTCAGTATCTGCATGAGGAACACTGTCAAAGGCCTTGGCCAGGCCCAGATATTCTGTATTATACTGAAAAGCAACTATCTACGGCTTCTGTGAAGTTGGGCAACCAGTGACCCACCCACAGTACCACATACGGATTCATATTCAGATTTACAAGTATAGCAATAATATCTGCCTAGAAAACAGTGTCAAAGGCCTTGGCCAAGACATATACTGAACAACTGCTACGCACAGCTTCAGTGAGCTTTTCGAAAAAAAAAAAAAAACAAGGGTAAGGAAGCAGAACCTGCATTTGACAAAGACAAACTGAATATCTTTTAAACTTGGACCATCATCATCAATGTCTGGGTTGATGATGGTTTTACATAAGGACAGTTGAACGTAGTGGGATTATAGTTCAAGTCTGTAGTTAGGCTGGACTACTGTTAAGTAACAGCATTACAGTGGTTGGTTTCCAAGCTTCTGGAATGTACTAAGTGTAGAAGCATAGATTAAGGCATCAAGTAGGGATTTACTGATAATCAGAAATGTGGTGCGTTATCGAGGCCCAATGATGAGGCACTTTAATTTTGAGATGTCTGAGAGGACCTGTTCCACAGTAATTGTAGGGGTAGATGGGACTATGGAATCTGGGTAATAGATACAACTGTGGGTGGTGGAAAATTTGCACTAAATTTGTCAGTTAAAATACTAGCCATTTCCCTTTGGTAAAAAAGGGCAGTAATGCTTTGGGCCAACTCTGAACCTTGCTAGGCAAAAGTTCTTAACTTCCTTGCTAAAAGAAAGAACAGTAGTTATTTCTGGTTTCAGTAGATATTCTAAGTTCAGATTCAGCTTTTTTTTTTTTTTTTTTTTAAAACACCTTTATAAAATTACTTACAACACAGACACACATATCAATAAAAAAGAAAAAAAAACATATTAACATTTTTTTCATTCACATACACTGTACATTTTCTTTGTCATTCAGTCCTACATTACATGAATTGCTCTATTTCTGCCTTCCCTCAAACTTCACTCTTCCTCCTGAGCATTATTCTGCATGTATTTTCCCACAAATTTCACTTATTTCTATGTAATTTGCTCCTTCCTTTTTTATCTCTTTTACAATATCCAATAATACAAATACAGTTAATGTTTTGATTTCCATTTTCTGGTAATTGCTTTTTGGCAGCCAATAGAATTAAACTTAATAAGGCCTTGGTATGTCTTGGCAATTCAGATCCTTTGTCCCTGCTCAAGATAATAATTTACTAAGTTACAGCCATTTGCTTCCCAGTATTCCTGACAGCGTACTTTACAGGGAATTTTTACAATTTGCCAACTCACTATACTCCCTAAAAATACATTCCAAATTACCTCTTTCTTCCTTGTCACATCTTCAACATTTGCTATCTACCCAAGGAAAAATTATTGGAAGTCTGATTGAGGTATTAAAAACATCTATATAAACACTTGCAAGCCAACATCCTAAACCTTCTGTTTGTTGCATACTTGGGACCCATACATATGTCTTCCCATTGTTCCCTTTGTTTTTCCAGTCTCTCTTCCCAATATTTTCTAGCCACCTTTGAGTCATATAGTTATCATGAAATATTTTATCTGTTATACTAATTATCCTTTTTAGAACAGCAGCTTCTGTTCTAGATTAGACTAAAAACTCTACCAGTGCAGGTTTTTCACTTAGGATTCCCCTATCCCGTACTCTCTGTCTATACACCGATATCAATCCCTGGCAGGGAAGACGGTCTCTAACCTGCAGCTCAAGCTACTTCTTGGCCTTATCCCACTCTATTACCAGACTCTTAGATTTCCCTCTGTTATCTGTTCGAAATACTTTGGTTTCTTTGCCATTTTTCTCCAGAAAATTGCAGCCATCAGGCAGGCTCTACTGAATAAAAAAGTTTTATTTCATATTCAAATGCCATGATGAGAGAGGTGCAGACCATCCCTGGTAAAGGAGGAAGGCTCATCAGCCATCTCACCCCCAAAATGTCACACGTTGGATTCCCCCAAAATGGCCCTAGCTACAAAATCAGTTATTAATGCCAGTCATCTTGTCTTTGAATAAGATCATCATTCTGGGTGATGACAAACTATGAATCAAAACCAGTGCCTTTCTAGCTCCAAAAATATACGTAGAAGTGCTAATCATAGCCTTCTACATGCCTTGCTGGATAGAGCACCCAAGGTCATTTACACACATACTGGCACTATAGGTCATATCTGATCAAATGGACAGATCAACTCATCCTTACATCCCAGATCCTGTCTTCACAATGATAGCCAACAGTCACCCTATTCTTATCCAGCCTAATAAAAGCAGTGTCTGTATGACTGACAATCTTCTTCTTCTTTTGGCTTTTTCCCCGGTTAGGGGTCGCCACAGCGGATCATCTGTTCGCTCATGATTGGCAGTGGAGTTTTATGGTGTTGAGTTGCCAGCCCGGCGCCCAACCTTCCACAGACGGCACACACACACGCACACACTCACACCTAGCAATACAGTAACTAAAATAATACTGTGAATGAATGCAGTCTTAGAAGTCAGTAAGAGCTTGTGGTCTGTACTCTTGTGACTGAGGCATGGAAACTAGCTGTGCATGGTGAAGGTGGATGTGCAGGTGTGTGAAGCAATGACTAATGTTTCTTAGTCTTTGATTTAAGAAGATTACGCATTGTTCTCTTAACAACCTCAGTTTAAGTTGGGATATTGGAGGTGTGCATGCTTGTGTTTACCAAATGGGTTTAAAGCTGACATGGTGGCCTCAAGTTTAAACTACAGCTTAATCGAGAAGGCAACTCCCACCACTCCCTTCTTCCTGGTTAGGAGAATGGGGTTTAGTAGTACAGCAATCTCCCAAACTGCAAATGTTGAGAAATGGAATCCTCTACTTCCAGAGGGCCATCTGAGCATTCTCCTGAGTGGGACAATCTGCAGTTGGGGAATCAGGCTGCAGTTTAAGAAGATTGTAAAGACATCATATTCTCTTCGGATGTAAACAAACACCAAAGTGATGATAGTGGCTGGTGACCCATTCTCTGACAAAAAATGGTTCAGGAGTGAACCTTGTCTAATTTGTTCAGGCACTACACTACTGTTCATGTTATTCAACCACAGAAAAATAGATGTGGGCTTCAAAAGGAAATTCAGAGCAAACAAGGCCAGGAAAAACTGCACTGTGGTGGTGCTGCGGTAGCGTTGTCGCCTCACAGTAAGACGTTGTCCTGTTAGATTCTCAGCTAGAGCGTCTTTTGTGTGGAGACATGTGTGAATGGGCATACCTTCATTGAAGGTTGTGCGTCAGGGCCGGCAACTCAGCACGTAAAAATCTACTGCCAATCATTAGCGGACCGGAGGTCTGCTGTGGCGACCTTTAACCGGGAAAAGCTGAAAGACACAACAACAACCAGGACTGGGCAACTTCATAAAGTGTGCATTTGAGCAAATCTAAAGTGAGCCTTTCACCCTTCTGGTAGTGCATCTGAGAGAAACTACAAGATGGTGACATGCTGACAAGAGAAGAACCTGACTGCCAGGTTGTAATAAGAGACCAGCACCTTAAAGAAAGACAGTAGGGTACGGATTCTGAAACAAATACAACCTGGAATGATGATTCTGCATACACATGTGAAGAGAGGCCAGAAACACTACTGTTGTCATAAGCCCCAGTAAGTGCAACAGCACTCTGGCCAAGCCTACCTAAAGAATGTAACAGACATAATTTGCTGTGAGGGGCTCTTGTGCCAGAGTTTTTCCTGTACTAGCCCCGTGAAAGAAATGCAATGCATTTGAAGCAGAGATGTCATCTCTTAATTCATAGTGACCCTGAGGGATTGCAAACATTGAAGTTTTAAATCCACAGCCAAAACCAAGAACACCTGCGGCAGTGTGATTAACAACTAGTCATCCATAAGGGAGAGAGAAAGTAGGAAGGCCCAAGTACTACATGGTCTTCATCACACCAGCTAACACCCTGATAAATAGCCTGAGACCAAAGGAAAAGACAATGACAGCACTATCTACTAAAACTGTCATTCTCCACTCACTCCAAGGGAAAGAGCAAACAGCACAAATTTCCTCTGCAGTTACCAAATCCTCATAAAACAAAGGCCTCCCCTATACCTAGTGAGACCATCCAGAACTGTTCTGGAAATGGAGTCAGAGCTAGCACTTGGATCATGTGGAACTTCCTGCAACTGGTGTGATGTCTGAAAATTGGCTCAGTCTCCAACATATTGGGGTGAGAAGGATAAGAAACTATTTACTGTACCTACTCCATTTGTGGTACCCCTTAAAAGTTCCCTTGTATAAGTGGCATTGTGCCAGCTGCTCATCTAAAACCTGGTCTTCAGAAGAAGGTGAGATGTGGGCAGAAAACTGAGGAAGTCTGGAACATAACCTTCCACTGTAACATTTGCAAGGTCCTGCCTCACTCAAGTTCTTTGCCACCTGAATTTGTTTAGATTCTTTGAAATGGCAACCACTACTCAGGAGGCTTCTGAGGTGAAGTTTAGTCCCCTGTCAGGCTGGCTAGGGTGAAGTCCTGTTAGGGAACTTCCTAGGAGGACCCAGTAGGGAGAAGTGTCCTGTTGTTGGGCATGCCATTGCTCGGGCTTGAAAGACATCTTACTCATCTTTGACAGTGTGTGCTCTGGAATAAAAGAGGGAAGATGATCATACGTACTTTCCACTGAAGACAAAACTTCTGAAGAGATGGATACTCACAAAATATGGTCAATTATGAGTGGAGTTCATAAATCCAAGCGTTTCTACAAAAAGAAGTCTACTGAAGACAGGTGAAGAAAAGGAATACTGGTTACTGATACCCATTTCTGAAAGAGAAGCTTTATTCTACTCAAATTCAGTCAATGATTCCAATGAAAGCTACATACTCAGCCAGTACACAAACATGCTGCTTAGGTCCACCAGAGAGTCATATAACAAGACAATGACTGATTCTACCGAACCAGCAGTGGAAAAGGGCATCCTAGATCATGCTCTCAGGCACCCACAAATCCATTTCCCCACTACGCACTGCCTCAGACATCCAATGGAGGGACATACAAATAAAAAGTAGTGGACACTGTGTGTGTGTGTGTGTGTGTGTGTGTGTGTGTGTGAGTGTGTGTGTGTGAGAGTGTGTGTGTGTGTGTGTGTGTGTGTGTGTGTGTGTGTGTGTGTGTGTGTGTGTGTGTGTGTGTGTGTGTGTGAGAGTGTGTGTGTGTGTGTGTGTGTGTGTGAGTGTGAGAGTGTGAGAGTGTGAGAGTGTGAGAGTGTGAGAGAGAGAGTGAGAGAGAGAGAGAGAGAGAGAGAGAGGGTGTGTGTGCATGCGTACTTGTGTAAGACAGCCTCTAGTCAGCACAGACTACTATACATAGTGAAAAGGAAACAATATTCTGTTTTCAAATTCAAACCCAGACATCTAATGTCAAGAGATTGTATTTCTGTTAATCTACGGTATTCCAAAGAATGAAAACTATCCCAGAAAAGAATACAAAATGACAAAACACAGAATAAACTAGCGAAGCAACACAGCAAACTCATTCAAAAAATAATGAATACAACATTTCATCACAGAAATGATACATAAAAACAAGTGAACTATCATCGTTTTAGAGCTTCTTGCTTAACTCAATATTTGCAAAAGCATGTAGAAATAAATCTCATTTTAGAGCACTACCTGAACACCACTGGACAAATGCAAGTGGTTGTTGGACCACTGCTTCTGCTTTTCTGCTGCACAAAAAATGGGAAACAAAAGACTGACAAGCACCATTTGATACTTAATATAATGTTATTTTTTTCCCGGAGGAAAACAGACAAAAAATGTAGTTACATTATTGTTTCCACCACCCCCTCCCCCGACAATCTGTTAAATTTGTTAAGACTTAGTCCAGGGCATGTGTGTTGTGGTTTCTTCATCTATGCTTACTCAACCCGCATTACACTGCATCTTTGAAATGTTTCAACAGCAACCAGTTGCAAAACAGGAAGGAAGCATATGAAGAAAAAGCAAATGTTAAGATGTTCATCTGTGCTGCTTTCTTCTCTCCTGGTTACCGCTAAGAAGATGCTGGACTGGGGGATTGGGTCAACAGACAGTGTAAGAAACAATGTTACTGCCTGTTCATTGAAGTAAAATTGAAGCAATTCCGTTATCACATTGGGTCTGTAGGAGGTAAAGGAAACACAAATTGAAAGGAAGCTGCACATTAATTATTTTCCCAGCACACAAAAGATCAAAATGCACATAACCAGCGACAGGGCATTTTTTCCCTAGTGGGTCAATACCGAATGCTTGCACAAAGTCCGAGATGAGCAAGAAATGATGTTGAGGCTTGGACATGGTGTTAGGTAGGGTATAAATAAAAAAGAAGGAAATGGCATCTCAAGAGTGCCAACATGCAAGGTATATGACCTGGTGCAGTTCATGTAAAATTGTGTACTAAAATGCTGTACTTGGAACAGAACTTCAGACTACTGAACTGTTAATAAACTCATTCTGTTTTCCAGTTTCATAAGCATATTATGGTTCTCAGACAAGTAGCTTAGTGATGGTAGAAAATCCAAAAATAGCATATGCTGTGGATTAAAGGGGTGGGGGATAGTAATACTAGGAAAGTAAAACGTGATACTGAAAGTACTGCTAAAACTAACTTTCTAAAACAAGTCTAGATGCCAAACTAGCAAATGTCAAGAACAGTTCTACAGCTCTTACAATTAATCAGAAACAAAAACTCTCCATATCAGTTTACACACTAACGTTCCGTTCTTCTCCTGTCACCACCCTTTCACAACATTCTTACCTAACCAAAAGTTTAACATTTATGCTTACTCTATCACTGTCACAAATAACCAGTTCAGGAGAAAAATAAAATCTGAAGTCATAAGGTCTTCCTAACAGTCATACAATTTGTCCAGACATTAATCCTGTACTGACTGAAATATACAGGTTACAGCAAAAGCCAGAAGCAGTTTTGACGTTTACTTAAATTTGTTAGTTTGTAGCTCTCAGATGTTTACCAACTAGTCTGTAGGCAATGGAGCCCAGGACTGACCTCACTGATAGTAGCATCTGAATGGGAAGGGCCTTTCTTCTTCCCACCACGATGACCTTGTCCGTCAGGAAGGGTATCTTAAAGAAACCTCATTTTAGAAAACTGCAGATTCTGCAGCTATAAACTGGTACCAGACAGTGACATGAAGACCAAGTACACAACAGTCTGTAGCCTATCAAAGAGCAGACTAATTGAATTAAGTCAAAGTACGCAGGGATTTTCCTTGCCTTAAGGTGCAATGATTTTTGAATTGGTTATATTATGTTTTGGGGCACAAGGGTAAAACCCATTGCATGGAGGTGTAGAAAAGGGTTGCTCCAACAGAAAAGGTGCATTTTTGAAAATCATGTCCATGACTTTTTTTTTAAACAATTGCTATGGTTTTGAGGAAGTCGGTGTTAATTTCCTGCTACTGAACCTCGTTGGGAATGACCCAGTTTCCTCCTCTCAGCACCATGGCATGGAGGGTTGAAGATATGACTGTAGGACAGATGACCCAATACTGACTAGTTGCTTAGCCACTAGAGGAGTTATTGACAAAGGGTCAGGAATGCCAATATAATGCATGTTCACTTCAAGACGGATGGGAAGAGCTGTGAATATGTGGTCCAGAACAGACATGGGTGTAACACATAGGCCGTGCAATGTAGGAGCTGCTGCATTGTGGGATGTTTCTCTCAAAATTTCACAAGGAAGGCACATAATGACAAAAGCCCAGTATGCCTAAGGGAGGTTCTTGAAGTACAAAAATCCACTGCGAGCTTAACTACACAAAATCCCCACCTGGTGCTACCCTACTTGGTGAAACATAATGCTTCATACCCCTATAGGATCTTCAGACAGGGTTTCTTTCTCAGAAGGGGAACCATTGTGATCCAAGCCATAAATCAATTTGCTCTTCCTGTCCTAACATAGTTTTGGAGTGACTGACTGGCCCCAAAAAGTGTTGGATAGATTGGATATTAAAAGAAGAAGGATGCTTCATGCTTACCAAATGATTTACAAAAAATCAATGTATAACGAGATTATATATTCCCCGTTCCAAAGGAGGGATGGGCCTCCTTGAAATTGATACATGTATAGATCTACAATCATAGGACTCCACACATCTGCTGACCTCACAGGATCCAAATGTACTGAAAGTTTTGAAACATGAGAATAAATTTAAGATGACATCTCTGCTTCATTTAGCAGAAGCATATCGACATCAAGCAGGAATGGAAATTATACCAGAAGTAGATAAAAACCAGGCAGCAACTAAATGTGCCAAAAAACAAAAGAAAGAATAGAAGGTGAAGGACCAGATGAGAAGGCAAGAAATGTGGAAAAAAACAAATATAGTTGCAAGTATAGAAAATTTCTGGAAGAGCCTCATGTTGATCAAGAACGAACTCAGGAATGGTTAAGGAGAGGTGAATTCACATCAAGAAATGAAAGGTTAATATTGGCAGCCCAAGATATTGGGCTACGTACAAGCTGGTTTACAAAGTCCATTGAACATGTGGGAGAAACAAAACATATGTAGGTTTTGTAAAACTGAAATGGAAACAGTCACACACCTTGCTGCTGGTTGCAACGCAATAATGACTTAGGAACTGTATAATGAAAGGCATAATAATGTGGTGAGACTGTTACACTGCGGATTGTGCAAATATTATGCTATCGAAGAGGCTGAAAAATACTGGAAACATGAGCCACAAAACATCATAGAAAATGATGAAGCTTATATCACATGGGCTCACCCAATACCAACAGTTCAAACAATTGATGCTAGAAAACCAGATATGGTGGTCCAAGAAAAAAAGACAAAAGTAGCATTGATCTCGCCACACCCAGTGACTACAGTGTCTTGCGTACAAACAGACAGACACAAAAAGTCATAAAATACCTGGATCAGCAGGCAGAAACGAGAGCCATATGGAACAAAGATACCCAGACAGTTCTAGTAGTAGTAGGAACAGCTGGTCTTATAAAAAAAGAATTTACAATCATATTTAGATATGTTACCAATTCATGTAACACCGTACGAATTGCAGGAGGAGTCATTACTGGGCACATTGCCGGTGCTGCGAAGAGCACTTTTAGCTAACATCAAAAAAAGTGAAACGATACTAATTTCATGAACTTTAATCATACTTTGACTTAGGAATGGGGTCCATTCCCGTCATGGTATTAGAAACCCAAAAGACTGAGAAATTAAAAAAGGCAGAGATCCCACAAAGGGACAATTACAGATATGGGAACGACCGAGGAGGAGCTAGCTTGATAGAATCCTGAAGACACTGGTGACATGCCTCTTAACTGTACAGATTTTCACAGCATGCCCAGACTTTTGCTTCATATTTTTGGTCCATTTTTCATAAAATTGAGGTTTTCTGGCAAATTAGTGGCAAATCATTAAAGACTGAAATTAGAAAATAATGACAGATTTCAGTTTCAGACTTCATACCCTTCAGAAAATTCATGCTAATGCAAAACCTGTTATTCTAACAACTTTCTAAGTCTGCAAGACCAATATTTAAAAATTGTCCCTATTTTTGGGCCTTTGTCCCACTTTTATTTATGGCTGTGTCCAGATTTCTTGCTCTAAGAGGTTCACCGGTATGACTGGTGGCAATGTACAAAAAGAAACTCCTAGTAAGCTCACTCTTTTTCCCAACTTCACATCATGACACAACCTTCCAGCATATTTTTGTCACCTCATTCACTGTTCTCCCCTAGTGGAGGCAACTCCAATACATTGCTACAGTGGTGGCTATTCATGGAAACAAGAAGAGCTGTGCATGTGTCACTCCTCCAAGGCTATGATGAGCAGTGACAGCATAAAGAAATATGTATTTGTCTGAAAGCATCAACTGCTAGACAGTTATGCAGTCCTTCCTAAGCCAATGCTAGAGATGAGGTGAGAAATGAGACTCTGGAGCACCCATTCTTGTACTAAAATGACAGCATTTTTTCAGACATTTGTTTTTATAACTCGTATCATGTCTCGAAGAAAAATAATTAACCATCACAAAATGAAATTAAATTATCAAGACTTCTACAGGAAAATGCAGTTTGGCACAACACTAAACAGTATTTTTCACCTCCACACCTCTTAATCAAGGGTTTTAAGCACAGAAGTGCTGCATAAGTAACTGCAAGTACAATCTACCTTTTGCTATGTTGGTCTACTGAAGCAGAAAACTCTACATAAATCTGTTGCTTTGTAGGATATGATACTCCCCTAAGCAAACAAAACACTTGTACTGTCTATTCTACAAAGGGAATTTTTTGTGAAAAACCACATCATTTTGATATAATAATTTTAGAAACAGTAGCCTCAGGGTATCAGGAGATCCCCATGCACTTCAAGGGGTAATGAAGATCTGGAGAGGGACAGCAGTGTGTTACACATTAGGATAAGGGAAAGTATTAATCAGACTAGGAAATTTAAGACTGCCTGCAGTCTTATTCATATGCAAGTTACAGAAGATGGACCAACTCTTATCACATGCAAGGTTCTCCAAAGATTTGGAAAGGTAATCAGGATGAACCTGAAGTTTTCTAGCCTAACTTTTTAATCAGGAAGCATGCAATCATGAAAAGAAATGAACATAAGTTAACAGAACTTTCCAATGGATGGTGAAAGAGGATACAGCCACACCCACTTTGGTTCTACAGAAGAACACAGATTCAGAATGGAATAACCTTTTCCAGAACACCAAAAAGGTCAACAATAGGTTCACCACATCTTTCAGAGTCCTTGCATCTTCTGTGTGAATACCAACACCCAGGGATAGGCTAGGCTATCAGTTCAATGCAACTATAAATTAGTTTTATTCTCCTGTAATGTGGGACATCAGCAAACTGTTGCACTTCTGCACCCAAACCCTGATTCAGAGTTCTTTTTCCCCAGAGAAGGCATATCCTCATTCAGCTCTCTTTGCTTATGCACTATCTTAGTTAAAATTTGTCTAATCTTATCAGAAAAGATTCTAAAGAAACACAACTTGAAATTAGTAAAGCATGGCCAGTGACTCCAAATTCTGGAGTGAAATCCAGTCTATAACAGACTCAAGAAGTCCTGGGTTGTTGTGACCCAGGCAGGCTGCCACTCCTCTAAAAAGAGGAGTCAACACTTAATATCAGCCTCAGACTTTATGAATGCCTCATGTGGATTTGGTATAAAGCCCACTAAATCAGGGATCAGCCCTTGCAATCTGACAGAAGGATCAAAGGTATTACGCGGACACTTCATAGCAGAACCAGCTCAAGAATACTGCTGCAACAAAGAAATCAACTTTAGAATTAGATCCCTTGCTACAAAGGTACTTCATCACAAATAGTCTGTAGCAGGTCCTGTGAACCAGATCCCTGATGGTTTCTCACATCTAATGTTTAAGTTTACAAACTACAAGTTTGGCTGATGGACTACCATCAACTAATCTTCCATGCAGAAACACTTGGGAGACTTTCACTGAAATCACCACTGCCATGAAACATTTGATCAACTCCCACTGCACTGAAAAGGGGGAGGGGGGCATATTTATTTAGGTAACTCAAAAAGAAACAAAGAAAATAGAAGTTATGTTCTTACCATAACGTTCCATGTTAGTTGTCTTCTTCTCACCTTCTTCTTGCTGGATGGGTTCGGAGCCGACCTCGGCTCCGACTCGGCCACTCTAAAAGCTCGAGAGTTGGTTCCACCGGCTCGAGGCTCCCCTTATATCCCACAATGCTAGGCGAGAGTTACCTCAGATCTCGTTTGTAAGCTAACCCCAGCTTATAATAGTAACAGCATATAACAGAATAACTAAAAACAGAGTCCACCTCTGACAACAGGGAGAAGAAGGGTGACCTACATCCTGATTCAGGAAATATGCAAAACAGCATATGCCCAAGTAAAGAGGTGGTAGAAAGAGAGGTCACAATCACAACTCCTCTAGGTCTGTCCAGGCCAGGGGGAAGGAGGGTGGGACGCAAGAAGAAGGCGAGAAGAAGACAACTAACATGGAACGTTATGGTAAGAACATAACTTCTATATGTTAAGTTGTCCATCGCGCCTTCATCTTGCTGGATGGGACCGCGTCCCTAGCACCTTGTCCCGGGTGGCCTAACGGAACAGACTCCTGAGAACAGTGGAACCAAAGTTAGCTCTATGCCTAGAAGCTAAATCCAACTTATAATGAGAAATGAAAGTGTGAGGAGTAGCCCAAGTAGCCGCTGCACAAATGGTATCAATAGGCAGTCTGTCTTGGAAGGCTAAAGAAGTAGCCAAAGCTCTGGTGGAATGGGCCTTAGGTTTATTAGGCAGCTTTTGGTGTCTAATTTCATATACAAGGGAAATCAAAGATGTTAGCCATCTGGATAATGATACCTTTGAAACTGAAAGTCCCTTTCTGCCTTCCGCATAGGAGACAAACAGTTGGTCAGATTTTCTGAATTGTTTTGTTCTATCTAAATAGTACCTCAATTGACGATGAACATCCAGGCAGTGTAATTTTTGTTCAGATCTATTGGAATATTCTGGAAAAAGACAGGGAGGTCAATGCTTTGATTTAGATTTGACGTCGAGACTACCTTAGGCAAAAAGGACGGGTTCGTTCGTAAGGATACCCTGTCCTTATGAAACAATAGATAAGGAGGTCGACAGCTGAGTGCTTGAAGTTCTGAAACTCTTCTAGCTGAAGTAATAGCTACCAGAAAGAGAGTCTTCCATGATAGCAATTTTAAGGAACAGGAGACTGCAGGTTCGAAAGGGGGAAGAATCAAAGAAGCAAGAACTAAATTTAGGTCCCAAGGAGAAGGAGGATTTCTTATAGGAGGTCTGAGAAGAAAAAAATGCTTTGCAAAGCTTGTGGGACATTAAGGCAGATTCAGAAATACCCACATGAAAGTTAGAAATAGCTGCCAATTGAACTTTAAGAGTAGAGGGAGATGAACCTGCATGGAAGAGTTCAGCTAGAAAATCAAGGACTATTTGGATGGAAGCAGTGAAAGGATCTATGTCCCTTCCTTGAGCCCAATAAGTGAAGCGTTTCCACTTACTCAAATAAATCTTCCGAGTGGAAGATTTATGGGAAGCTATCAAAATATCTCGAACAGAGTGAGATAATTGAGGAAGCCTGGCTAAGGTTGGAACTGGAGGAACCAAGCAGTGAGGTTCAGAGAGGGAGGAGCGATGTAACTGACCCGACTGATGGATCAAAAGATCTGGAACTAGGTCCAGATGCCACGGTCGCTCAATAAAAATTGATGTAGAAAGGGGAACCACACCTGTCGAGGCCAGTAAGGAGCAATGAGGATCAATGAGGCCTTCTGAGCGATAGCTTTCTGTATCACTTGAGAGATTAGTGGGAAGGGAGGAAATGCATACAGAAGTCCCTGGGGCCAAACTTGGACTAGAGCGTCTCTGCTGGGTTGGCCTGGTAAAGGGAATAGAGTGAAATATTCTCTGCACTTGCTGTTTTGGGGAGTAGCAAAAAGATCGCAGCAAGGCTGACCCCACTTGAGGAAAATTTCTCTCACTACAGAGTCTTTCAGAGACCACTCGTGAGGCATGAGGATAGCTCTGCTCAACTTGTCCGCAATTTGATTGGACTTCCCGGGGTGTGCGTTGCTATCAGAAACCGCTGAGAAGAAATCGCCCATTGCCACAATCTGAGTGCTTCTCGACACAGGGGTATGACCTGGTTCCGCCTTGTTTGTTGATGTACCACACTACAGACATATTGTCTGTCTGGATTGCAATCGTTCCCAAGGGAAGAGAGTCTTGAAGGGCTTGCAACGCTAAAAACACTGCTCTCATCTCCAGAACATTTATGTGCAAGTGGCATTCGTTTGGTTGCCATGTGCCCTGGACCGTCCTGCCCTGATAATGCCCCCACCCGATCAGGGAGGCATCCGTTGTCAGAGTAGCAACTGGAGGGGGTGGAACAAAGGGTCTTCCCAACAAGAGCTGAGGGGAAGACATCCACCACATGAGATGATTTCTGCACGCCTGCGTGATCATAATGGTGTGAGACATTGGAAGTTGCTGGTATGACCATTGTGTAAAGAGCATCCATTGAAGGATCCGCATGTGGAATCTGGCTAATGGAAGCAGAGGTATGGTCCGCCATAATTCCCAACACTTTCAGAACTAACCTGGCTTTGATTCTGTTGTTGTTGAAAAGGAGTGAGACCAGTTTGTGAATGTCTGTTATTCTCTGATGTGTTAGTCTGCAGACATGTCTACTGTGTCTAGATTTGCGCCTATGAAAGTAATAGCGACAAGGCGACAAAACAGACTTTTCGCAATTTATTGAAATGCCTAACTTTTGACAAATGCGAAATGTGTAATCCCTGGCCATCAGAAGGAGATGCTTGGTGGGAGCTGTGAGGAGCCAGTCGTCCAAATATGGAAACACCTGGAATCCTTGTCGTCTCAGGTGAGAAGCTACCACTGCCATGCATTTGGTAAACACCCGGGGGGCAGTGGTGAGACCAAAGGGCAGGGCCCTGAACTGAAAATGACTGGTTCCCAGCCTGAAGCGGAGGAATCTTCTGGAGCGTCTGTTCATTTTTATGTGATAGTACGCATCCTGAAGGTCTATAGAGCACATCCAGTTGCCTTTTCCCAATAGGGGAAGGATGGATTGCAGCGTGACCATCCGAAATCTTGTTTTCTTGACTGATCTGTTCAAGATACTGAGATCCAAAATTGGTCTCCAGTCCCCTGTTTTCTTTGGAACTAAAAAGAACCTTGAGTAGATTCCGGATCCTTTCTGGTCTGCTGGAACTGGCTGAATTGCTCTTTTTGCAAGCAGTTTTGAAATTTCCAAAACCGCTAGATCCCTTTGAGCGGGTGGAACATCTGGAAGGGATTTTTTTGATTGGATTGGAATCCGAAGAAAGGGGATAGAATAGCCTTCGGAAATGACTGACTGTACCCATTTGTCTTGAGTCAGGGATAGCCAGGCTTCTGGGTACAGTGACAACCTTCCCCCGACTGCCTCCGAAGGGGGGCAGTCGGGCAACACCTCAGGGATGCTGAAAGGGCTTATCAGAAAAGGCTTCCCGATTGCCCTGGTTCTGCGGAGCCCCTGCCTCGAGGGCGGCGTCTACCATTGTTATTCCCGCCTCTGCCTCTGGCGGGAAGCGACTTTGTCGCCAGGCGAAGTCCCTTGAGATTGTTTACGGAACCACATTTTCCCACTTTTCTGGCCTTTGGGGTAAGGCCTAGAAGGAGTAGAAAACGGACTCCGCGGCAGAAAGAGTCTTGCCATCAGTCTCGCACCTAGTCAAGGTTTCTTTCACTTGAGGACCAAAGAGAGATGATCCATCAAACGGGGAGTTAGTGAAAGACGTCTTGAAGGGGTCCGCAAAATTGCATAGCCGCATCCAGGCATGCCTACGTAAGGCCACACCTGTCCCTGCGGCCCTACTCGCTCCATCAGCCGCATAAGAAAGGAGGCACATGGAGGAGTTGGCTATGGAGTTAAGGGTAGCCAGCTGTGTGTTCATCTTATCTTGAAAACCCGCAGCTGTAGGGTCCTTCAACATGTCACTGGCTTCTTTAATCAAGTCCCTTTGAAGACGAGTGAAATGGCACAGGTAGTTCAGCGAACGCATAGTAAATGTCGCTGGCGAGAACATCTGCTTCCCGTACCTGTCCATGGACCTAGATTCCTTGTTAGGTGGATGGACAGGTACTGAAGGATCAGCTAGTTCCTTCTTAGTGGCAGCAGCTACCACCATAGCATCCACAGAAACTCCTTTTGTCAAGAACTGTTTGTCTGATGGTGCCGTTATGAATTTTGAGGGTCTCCTGGGAGTGGGGTCCACTGAATCAGGAGCCGTCCATGCCTTCTTAGCTACCACCTGCATGAGGGGGTCAAAGGGGGAGACACCCAGGAGGTGGAAGGACGAGAGCCGAACGCCTCAAGGTACACAGATTCATCCTCCGAAGGGCTGAGGGCTGGCCAATTTCCCCTCTGTTTGAGGATTTCAAGAATGTCTGCAAAGGAGACATCTTCAGAAGGGGAACGGGGGGAACTCTCGAATCATCTAAATCTGTGTCAGATGTGATGGACTCAGGTGAGTCAATGTGTTTCCTCTTATACTTCCTCTTCCGAGGGGGCTCTTCTGCCAAATCAGGAGAGGCCTCGGAAGAGGATGAAATCCCCACAGGGGGTTCCTGAGGAGCTGGCTCTCTGCGGTCCGGGATGAGGGAGTGAGTCGACTTGACCTGAGGCACCGTAGAGGGAGGAGCGGACGGAGCCGACTGTGGAGTAGAGCCAGGCTCTAACACACTCCGCATGACCTCGAACGCACCCCTGTCAGGCAAAGCCAGAGGTCCCCGCTCCGAGAAGCTGAGAACCTCCCTCGGCACCGACAGTGATGGCTCCGAGGCCGATGTCGGAGCCGAACTCACCAGCGCCGAAGCTCCGAGAGGAAGAGCAGGGTCGGACAAGGGTCCGATGCCACTCACCCCCTCGGAGCCGAGGGAAGTCCGGCGCCGAGAATCCTCGAAAGAAGAAATCGGAGCCGACGACGGAGCCGAAGACACCTGTATCGGCTCCGGCGCTGCCACAGTCTCGGTTCAACGCCGGCTCCGAGCTCAACGGAGTCGGAGGAGGAATATATTGATGGACAGGGGCAGGCATCGACTGATGAGTCGGGCTCTGAAGCATTTGGGCCAGTGCCTCGGACTTAAGAAGTCGACTCACTACCCTCTGGAGGTCATGATCTGACAGCCTCGATGACCTAGAGGAGTGAGATTTATGGCTCCGTTCAGACAGCAGAGGAGATGCTGGAGCCGAATGAACGGAGCCAAGGGATGGTGACCTGGATCTCTTCCTAGATGTCGGCTCCGAAGGTCTGGTCGGAGCCGACAAGGAATTTCTACTACCTCGGCTCCAGCCGGAGCCGAGGGAACCACAGAAGCTGTAGACTCATCGGCTCCAGCCGGAGCCGATGCAGACATAGGTTTTGTAGCTTTAGGTCTCGGCTCAGTAGCTGGAGCCGAAGACCTAGAAGCCTTAGAGGGCTTCCCAGAGACAGAAAGGGAATCCTCAGGCTTAAGAAGACCCCGGAGGATCAACTTATTTTTTCTTTCCTGCAGGACCCTGGGGCTGAAGCCATGGCATACAGCACAGGAATCCTGCAGGTGCAAAGGCCCCAGGCAGTAGACACAAGAAGTGTGACCGTCTGTCAGAGACATTTTCTGACAGCACGCATCACACTTCTTGAAGCCTGAGACCTTTGTGTCTTTAGACATCTTAGACAAAAAGTGTAATCACCCACACTCAAACAGACACACTGATTACACTAATTTTACTTTTAAAACTCAAAAATAAACAATTAACTCAAGTTTAATTAAGAGTAACACACACACACCACTAGGGGATGGGGAAAGGCCAGAAGGCCCGAGAGAACTTTAAAAGTTCTTGTGGGAAAAAATGGGATTTTTCGGATAACAGGGGTAAAAATCCACTACACTAAGGGAAATATATTTAAACCTAAAAATATAGGGTTTTAAGTATGCTAAATTCACAAAAAATACACTTGCCAACAAGCCGGTAGAAAAACCAACACCTCGATGCTGTAGCGGCAAACGAGATCTGAGGTAACTCTCGCCTAGCATTGTGGGATATAAGGGGAGCCTCGAGCCGGTGGAACCAACTCTCGAGCTTTTAGAGTGGCCGAGTCGGAGCCGAGTTCGGCTCCGAACCCATCCAGCAAGATGAAGGCGAGATAGACAACTTAACATCTTCTGTTTTCTTTCTAAGGACTTTGATGTGCCATTAGGTGACCATCATGTCAATCAAGACTAGATAACAATGTTATGGTAACAGAAAGATGGCTTGCACTGCAAAGTTCCAAAAAATCAGGGATCATAACCAGGGATCTGACACTGTTTTAGTCCAAGTTTATTATACTATGCATTTATTTGTTGCACTAATTTAAACTTGTACGGTGCTTGGGTTCAAACAGTTAAATCAACATGAATGACTATTCACTACATGGTATGAAATATAAAAGCATGCAGAATTAGCCAGGATTCAGCAATTTTCCCACCGACTAAAAACAGGCCTAAACAGAATCTAAAGTCCTAACCAGCTAAAAAAAAAAAAAAACTGGCTTGACAAGACCATTTACAGCTTAGGATGATTTTTCATACTTTCGTCTTTTCCTCATAAAATGTGCTGTTTTCTGGCAAACCACTGAGTACTGAGGTCACAAAACGTTCTTCTTCTTTCGGCTTTTCCCGGTTAGGGGTCGCCACAGTGGAACTCCGGTCTGCTAATGATTGGCAGTAGATTTTTTATGGATGCCGAGGTGCCAGCTCGATGCCCAACCTTCAGCGAAGGCATGCCCATTGAGGTCACAAAATGACAGATATTAGAGTTCCAAATTTCATATACTTCATAAATTGCATGCTTATGCAAAATTTGCTATTCTAGCAAGTTTGAGTTTATAAGAGTAGTATTTAAATCTGTTCCTTATTTTGGGCCTTTGCCCCCTCCCTCTCCCTATAATTTTTTTACTTTATCCAGAAAACGTGCTAAAAGGTAGAAAGGTATGAGCAATCAACCCAGAAGAGCGTATGCCGTCAACTAACTTACCAGCTGCACAACCACAGAAGAGCATGGGAACTGCCACTGTGGTCACGGTCCCCAGCGTCAAATACTTTAAAGACAAAAAGAAAGAGAGAGACTGTTTCAAGAACAATAACAGAATGCGCTGTCTACAGCATGGAGTTGATGGTCTAAGTCTGACTGTCAGCAGCTAGTGTGACTCCAAAACACTGATCACTTCAACACATACTGCTTGGTCAAATGTCTGATTAGTGATGCAGTATGGAGTTCATGTAGGAAGTACATCCTTTAATCAGCAACACTACAAACATCATACCAGGGAAAAGGAAATGCTTAACAGTCTGACTATTTTACACAAGAAAGTAAAAGTACTACTGAGAACGAGCACTACTACTAATAGTACTTAGTCTGGCAGTTAGCGGAGACCATGAAGGCTATGAAGTATTATAATCTGCTTCCTCTTGTTCAGGATTTGATTCCCACAGCCTTTGTTTGCCTACTGCGCAACTCTGAGAAATTCATATAACCAATGTATTCAGGCAATTGAGTTTGGCTCCTCAATGTTCTCCTGGGCCTTACACCCAGTAACAACCTATGAACCTAATGCAGCAACTAATGCAAGTGATACTAATGTGAACAGCTAATAGAAATCCTACTGATAAGAACTATATCAAGTACTACTAAAAGGAACAATTAGGCTTGGGAGCACCTTGCAACCTTCAATCATGGAATCTGAGGCAGCAGACTTTCACAAATGGGAGATTCCAAAGAGAAAACAGATTGGGTTCCAGGGCTTGCTTGATAAGGACGTTGGTCAGAAAAGTGGAATGAAGTAACCTACTGGCATTTCCAGGCTGTCTATGACAGTATTCTTACATGCTTGTGTGTACAGCTACGCACTTGCCAAGGCCCAACATACCGGGCACTGCACCTTTTGGCCAGCTGGGGAAGGGTGGTGTTAAAGAACAGTATCTCAGCCTTTGTTAGATTGAAGCTGGGATCCCCAGCTCTCAACTCTCTCTTTCAATGTCTTATGATGCAGGGTTTTTGAGACAAAAGCAGGCTAACTGGGGCCAGAAATTATATAAAAATATAAAATGGGAAAATCTCAAAGTAATGTTTCAAAGATATTGTTGAGGTTAAAGCTCCATTACTGGGCCAGTCCTCTTCAGCATCTTATTAGATACCAGTGCTAGACAGGCTTGAATGCTTATTCATTGGAGTGGATTTGTATTTCTCATTAAATAGAATACATTTAGAAATAAGAAATAAAAAATAGTAACAGTCTGAAAAAGTTACACTGATAAAGATCTAATGGTGCGGTTGCATTACAAGAACATGTGCAACGTAACACACAGAGTACAAATCCTTAAAGAAAAATACATTTATACTGATGTAAAGAGCACTTTAAATACAGTACAGTATGCAATCTGCCATATTTTTGAGCCCCCTTCAATATCCATAAATTGTTGACAAAATGAGGAGGCCCTCTCCCCTCTGGGCTAACTTTAAATTTCCAACATGCATGTACCTCACAGTGAACAATCTACCTACAAACCTTTCACCTTTCTTCCAGTCTTGCTGGAGTCCACTGGCCTCCACTGGCTTTCTCAGCCAGGAAGAAAACACCACTACAACCTTCTTCTAAAAGGAGGAGCAGGCAATCATTTTCACCTAAAGACTGGTCCTAACACCTGTTTTACTAATAGAACATGTGCTGCCAGCATTACAGCTGAAATCCCCCATTTATGCCAAACTGGCAACTTCATGGAAGTGTACTGACTAGGTACATAGCCGAAGTGATTACTGTGAAGTTTTTTCTGATGTTCACAAAGCAGACAAAGTCCTGAGGAAGTTTGTAAAGGTGATGGTGTACTGAGGAAGGAAACATGAAAACAGAAACAGGCAGTGCCATCTCAAGTAGCAATTTTAAGGCCCCATTAGCAATACCATGATTGAGCTTTGACACATCTGAAGGATACAAAGTGAAGGATAAAGTGTCAACAGAAGCAACAAATGTAAGCAAGATGCTCTTGTGTCTGCAACCAAAAGTAACAGGATATACTCAAGGAATAAGAAAAATGTGCTGCCAACCATCAAGCTTTCTGACAATGGGAATCAGCTGATTCATTCCCTTAACTGAAAATCTCACCTGACATCAGGAAAAGAGCTGTTTACAGACAGGCTGCTATTCAAGCAAGCAGCCTTGATGGCTCCTTATACCCTTGCTGGTATCCCAGACATGCCAACATCATTGCCCATCTACCCAAACAGCAGGGGGTATGTAATCCACGTCACTGCTGAGTTCCACAAAGCTTTAACCTGTGTGACAGCACATATAAGTTTTTTATGCACATGACCCTGTATCACACGTACAAGAACAGTGAATGCCTAGTCTCCATAAAGGGTTTCATTGGTTATGCTTTGGCCTACATCCTACCCTTATAACCAGTGTTGCTGGGCCAGTGCATTTAGGCTAGCCAACAACATCAGGTGAATACACCAGCACAATGGCTCAACCACCATGTCATCTAATAAGACTCCCGGCCCTTCTCAGCAGATGAAGTATTAAAACAGTTGTATCATTCAAGTCTATCAAGCCTGTCTGGGATACAAAAACAGTTTCAGTGACTACAGCACTGCAAAAATATCAAATACTAAATATAGTGCAGCAGCAGCAGGTAAACAGGCGCAACAAGAAAAGTAGGCCAGACAGCACAAGCACATGACTGTGGTCTGCCAACAGCTTCTAAAGACCCTCATTCTCCTCATCTTTGCAAGCATTTATCTGGAGCTCTATCACCTTTCCTAAGTCTGTATCTGAGCCATCACTTTATTTTATAAATTTGCTTACTGCGCAAGTTCACTGGACTCTTCAGGGATTACCCAGGAGCACTATCTAGTCAAATGAGTTATGCAAAGACAGATAGTAGACAAACAGGGGTAGAAAGGAATCAAATCCTGGACTTTAGACTACAGGAAGCAGCTGCAGACACCTATTCAATCTTACCATCCATTTTCTGCCACATTTCCTGAATTTCAAATACATCTCTATACTTCTATATGTCTTTTATATGTCTTAAAATTCAGCTAGCAGATTTGAGTAATTTTGGAATTCCTGCCAATACTGCCCTTGGTCAGAACAGTTTATATCACTATTTGGAACAGTCTTTATAAACATCATTTGCATTTTATGCTTCTGCATCCTGCCATGACCCTAAGAGTATCTAGAAATCAGCTTTTTATAAGTTTCTCTCTACCATTTACCAACATTTTAAAAATTCAACAAACATGATATAGCAAAGCTGTAGAAAGAAGATATCAAGCAGAAAGAATAAACCTTACTCGTTTTCAGAATACAATGAAATACAGAGGTGATGCAATACCTTTTATTAGACCAACATAAGTTTTATATTTGTGCAGATTAGCAGAAGTCTTTCATCAACAGAACAAGAGATGAAGATCTTTTGGTAGTTTGAAAACTTGAATAGCAACTGTATTGAAAAATATATTTTGGTCTAGTAAAGGATGCCCACATCCAATTTATGAGCTACTTATAGATCAATGCGTGTGTGTATGTATATTTAAGAAGCTATCTAAGGGCTTGCACAAGTGTATAAATAATGAGCATGTGCAAGCCTGACTGCCATTTTGTAGTAAGCTCTTGAGATGCAAGTATGTCTGCAAGGCCTGTCTGTTAATTAGTTTCTTTATATTTTATGATGTTGCTATCCATCCTGATGTGTTTTTATGTAATAAAGCATCTAAATGAACTACCCTTCCTCTTTGTGTTCTATGTCAGAGAAGGACAAGTGACGTGTCAGACGTAGCACATCTGAAAGGACATGGTGTTGGAAAAGGCATGGCTAAAATGACTTGTTGCCAGAAAGAGTTCCAGTTTCTCCAATTTGAGTTAGAGAGGCAGACAGTTGGCATTGGAAAAATATATAGGAGTGGATCATCCCTACTGCATGTATAATTCCCAAAAACAGGTCAGAAAATAATTTCAGATGCTAAAACTTGCTCAAACAATTTCTTATTCACAAAATATGAAATGAAGCATACAGAATGCTCCAAGCAATATTTAGATAAACTGATATGTCCAATATCGATAGAAATATTCAAAGTACTACAGAAAATGTTTGAAATAAAGTCCGAATTGCACAAAATGAATAAAATAAAAGGAAACCAAATATTTCACTAAGGACATATTATATGTATTAAAGATAAAGTTATCAGAAGTGCATGAAGTGTTCGTATGTTTGTGCAGTATCGCAAAAAGTTATTTTGCAAGATTCAGCCATTATAGAGCATATTTCGCTAAGTACAGTATTTCAAAGAGATTATTGTGCATTTGAATGTTATTACAAGCACATATAACAAGCTTGTTCATACATAATTACAAGGGCCATATTTTCAGTGTGTTTGTGCATACTTTATTTCCATGGCAGATGGATTTTGAAAACCCAGTGCATTTGTGTTTGGCAATATTATTACAGAGAACTGAAAGTGTTTGAGCAAGAGTACGACATTTTCATACAGGCTGCATTTTCTGATAAAGATGACTATACAAAGGCATTTATTCTACTTAATTTAGCTAGGTCAGAAGCCATAGAAAGTGAATGTTTATTTGTGTACGCACCTGCTATCTTTTGCAGGAGAGGGGGAAAACCATCATATTGTTGTACCAGCTGAGTCAAGGGAGGACCCTGAGTGCTTAAAATGTAAATTTAGAGAAATGTGTAACCCCAAGACAAACATTACAATGGAAAGGCACTTATTTTACATGGGATCAAAAGCCTGGTGAATGTTTGCATTTGAGAAATAAGGCTAAAACATGAAGATTCAGTGATTTAAGGGATGAACTGATAAAAGACAGACGTGCGTGGTATTAAAGATGATGCTTTGATAAAGATTCTGCTTTGTGACAGTGATATAACTTTGAATAAGGCCACTGAGATTTGTCAGATATATGAGCTCACAGAAAAGCACACAAATATGCTTACAAATGAGAGATGTATGCTTCCAGCAACTTCTAGAGCTCATGTTAATAGTATGCAGCACATGGTTAAAAGAAACAGGCCCAAGCACATGCAAGCAACTGTAGCCTATGCAGCACTCACAGGTAAACCCCAGAGCTTCTCAGTACGTTCCAGAGTTCACACAGTCTCAGTGAAGCATAAGAGTGAGTCAGCAAACCGAAAGCATGGGCCCCAACCTAGTTTAATTGCCAATTGTTGTAACTGTGGTGGAAATCATGAATCTAAAAGAGAAAAATGTTTAGCTTTTGGTCAGTAATGCCGCAAATGGAATAAGTGAAATAATTTCAAAAGGTTTTGCAAATCAAAGCGCACACATTCTTTTATTAAAAGGGAACATTCAAAGAAACAAACTGATCAGATAAAGCTGCAACCCTACTTTTTATGTTGATGGTGTGTCAGTGCTTAATGAAACAGTCAATGCAGTAGATTTAAGGGTAAATAATTGAAGCATTTTGTACTGTTCAGATAAATGGAAAACCCATACAGCTCAAAGCTGACACAGGTTCCAAGTGCAATGCTATGCCTGCAGAAACATTTGCTAGAGTATGTTTTCGTGAAAGGTTTGACTTGGCAAGGTGTGCAAAGCTTGTTCCTTATGGTGATGAAAAAATTCAGACTGAAGGCTCAGTAGTGCTTTCATGTTACTCTTCTGGGAGAAGTTATGACTTGTTATTTTATGTGGTCAAGAGGCACATACAGTCTTTATTAGGGCTCAGAGACAGCTTGAAAATGGGAGTGCTTTCATTTAATAAGGAAGTCCATCATGAAGTCCATCATGTTGGCCTGAAAGACCACTACTCTAATTTCTCCCAACATATTTTTTATACCTATGATGAACTTTTCGAAGACAAACTAGGCAAGCTTCCAGTTGTGTACTCCATGAAGTTAGAACCTAAAGTCAGTCCAGTTATCAGGCTAGCCCGGAAAGCTCCAATAGCTATGTGGAACAGAGCCAAAGCAGAGCTAGATAAACTGGTACAACAAGGTGTGATATGTCCAGTAGATGAACCTACTGAATGGGTATCTTACATGGTGGTAGCTCATAAGAAAAGCTTCGGTGACATCAGAATATGTACCGATTGATGAGATTTGAACAAAGCACTAAAAAGACCTCATCATCCAATGCATACAGTCAAAGAAGTCACTGCCCTTATGCCAAATGCCACTGTTTTTTTCTGTCTTAGATGCAGAGAGTTCATTTTGGAAGATTTTGCTTGACAAGAAATCCTCATTGCTAACAACATTCAGTATTCCATTTGGCAGGTACAGTTTTTTTGAGAACGCTATTGACATGCATCTGGAGCATTTCTCCCCTGGCCTCCGCTGAAAATTGGCTTCATTCCAGGTGAAAGTTTCCCGGTAAACAAATGCTAAATAAATAAATAAATTTGATTTAGGTGCAGTCATTCTACAAGAGGGTCAACCTGTTACCTATGCATCAAGAACTCTTACCCAAACTGAAATGCAGTATGCTCCGATCGAGAAAGAGCTTTTGGCAATTGTGTCTGCATGTTCAAAGTTACATGATTATGTTTATGGTAGACTTATCCAGATCGAAACAGACCACCAACCTCTAGCCACTATTTTTAGAAAGCCTATGCATACATTTCCAGCCAGATTGCAAAATACGATGTTGAGATTGCAAAAGTATAATTTTACTCTTGTCTACAAGAAAGGCAAACTTCTTTATCTTGCTGATACATTGTCCAGGTCATCCAGAAACACCACTCAACAGCATGAGAATGAGAACCTAGATTTTGAAGTCATGGAAGTGAGAAATTTTTCTTCCACACACCTTGATGAACCAAGAGATCAACACAGCCACAAATTCAGTTTTAAAGAAGCTCAACCACTGTTCAACAAGGATGGCAGTCAAAGCAATCCAGTTTACCTCAAGAAGTCCAACCTTATTTTCCATACAGAGATGAGATTTTGTCTGACAATGGTATAATTACGAAAGGTCCGAAAGTAATTATTCCAAAATCCTTGTAAGGGTACATTACTATCTTGCACTGTGGTCACCCAGAAGCAGACTCTACCAAAAGGGTGAGAGGTCTAGGATTTTGGCCTTCTATGTCACAAGATATTGAGACCGTGCCATCATCTTTTCTGTGTGTAATAGTACTATGTCACATCAACAGAAAGTGCCATTTCAGCTAAACCAGATCCTGAACTACCTTGGTCGATAGTAGCCACTGACATTTTCGAATGGAATGGTCAACATTATTTGGTGTTAGTAAACTCTCATTCAACTTGGTTCAAAATTGACCTACTTCTCAATCTAGCATCCAATATTATCATTACTAAGATGAAGCATCATTTTGCAGTCCATGGTAGTCCACACAAAGTTATTTCTGACAATGACACATAATTTACAAGCCAACAGTTCAAAAGATTTGCTGATGAGTGGGACTTAACTCACGTTACGAGTAGCCCAGAGTATCCACAGTCAAATGACTTGGCAAAGTGCAAAACGGTTACTAGAGAAGTCAAAATGAGGCGGTAGTGATGTTTTCCTTAACCTCTTGAATCTCAGAAATACTCCTCGTGATTTTTTCAGCCCCCGAACTTCCGTCTCTGTCCTTTATCTACACACCTCTTCATTTCTTAGTAGTCTTTCTTCACCCTACACATCTCAGCAAACACTTACCTTGTCTATCTCTTTTACGGATTGTTTTCATCACTCTCTCCTCCTTTGGCTCTAACCCTAAACAATTCTGGAAATCAGTCAACTCCCTTCTCCATCCTGGATCTAGGAATAACCCCTGCCCTGATCCTAGTTTAACTGACAGTTAACTGAGCTCCCATTTCAACACCTTCTTTACTGAATCCATAGCTAAGCTAACCAAAACATTCCCAAATAAGAATCCACCTAACTCCCACCACACAACACCCAACAACCCAAATAACAATCCCCTAAATTTCCATCTCAAACCTGTATCCACCATTTTTATAAAAAAGCTTTTATCCAAACTAAAGCCTTGCACTAATGCTCCAGACAACATACCCTCTTCCTTCCTCAAATGTGCAGCTGAAGGTATTGCTCTCCCAATCAGTATCCTGATTAATAGATCCTTAAATGAATCGTATGTGCCCAAACTCTGGTGTTCAGCCTACATTCTTCCTCTACACAAAGGAGGCAAAAACACCTCTATTTCTAACTTCCGCCCCATTGCCCTCCTCTCGCCAATATCTAAAATTCTAGAAAAATGTGTCCACCACCAACTTTTGCCTTACCTAATTCATAATCACCTTCTAATACCCACCCAGCATGGCTTCCGTCCTGGCCACAGTACCTTAACTGCCCTACTATCCTTCCTAGAAACTGTCAATCAAGCTCGAGACTCTGGACTCATTGTATCCACAGTACTGCTAGATCTTTCTAAAGCCTTCGACACCAACTCCCATACACACCTTCTTCATTTCGCCAACCTTAACCTCTCCTCTAATACTCTATCCTGGTTCTCCAGCTACCTATCTGACAGATCTCAAGCTGTCAAATGGAAGAACTCCTCCTCTTCCTTCTTGCCTACACTTACTGGCGTTCAGGGATCCATCCCCGGACCCATGCTTTTCAACATCTTTATAAATAATCTTCACACCGTCATCCCTGACACTACAGTCATCCAATATGCTAATGACTCTACATTGGTCTGTGCTGCCCCCAACATTCCTGAACTACTGACTAAAACTCAAATAGTGTTTTCCACTACAGAGAACTGGATGCACCAAAACCACCTTTCCCTCAACTCCAATAAATCTAAAATACTAATTTTCCTCCCCTCCAAGGTTTCCTCCTTTGACAAAAAACACTTTCAGTGTCCTAAGCCAATCGACCACTGCTACAGAAGTAGTCCCCTCTACAAAACTCCTTGGCATTACCATAGACAAACACCTCAAATTCGATTGTCACATACAACAAAACAAAGAAAACCCACCAAAAGCTAGGTATGCTATACAGGAACAATCAATTTCTTTCCAACTCCTCTAGGCATACCCTGGCAATCACCTACCTCCTACCTTCTCTTCTATATGGAGCCCCTCTCCTAACCAATCTGTCCGCTTCCAACACCTCTAAACTTGAAGCTTGCTATAATAAGATCTCCAAATTTGCCACTAAATCCAAAACATCAACTCACCACTGCCTCTGCCTTCAATCTCTGAATTGGTTAGAACTCCATAACCACCTAGACTATCTCCAACTAACCAATGCTCACAAATTAATGCCCAGCCTTAAAGAACATTCTTCCCCCTTACATCCCAAACAGATCTCTGAGATCTGAACACCAAAACCTAATCTCCATTCACAAACCCAAACGTCCCGCCGGCCAGCTTCTACTCTCCTTCTCTTTAGGTAAAAAATGGAACTCTCTCCCCCCTTCACTTAGGACTATACCTAACATTGAATCCTTCAAAAACCAACTCTTCCTACACCTATCTTCCAAATGGAAATGCTCCTGCTTTCACCCTACATAACTCTTCCCACTAAGCTCTCCATACTCCTGCTCTACTATACTCTCAAGCTTAATCTAATTTCTCTAAAGAACCTGAACTAGCAGACTTTAAACTCCAAGCTTGTAAATATTGTAAATTTCTAGAGCAAAAAAAAAAAATGTTCTGCTTTTTTAAACTGTCTCATGATGTATATTACACTTACAAGAGTAAGATTCATCCATTCAAAAAACTGAATTTCATTTCTAACATTATGTAACCTTTTTTTTGTATTTTGCAACCTTTATTGTACTGTATTGCACATGGAGCTTTTCTCCCTGGGCCTCCACTGAAAATGGGCACTTCTTGGCCCAGTGGATTTCCCCGGTAATCAAACTGAAAATAAACAAACATCTTGGTTCCCCTGCCCAAAGACTTCTGTCCAGAAGCTAAGTGCCAATGCTGTACCAGGTTCTATACTGGGAGAACAGAAATTAAGAGAATGGGTGTATGAACATCTGTACAGTATTAGTAAGAAGAATGTGGACAATGCCTTGGCTAAGCACATTATGGATAACCCCACACACTATTTTAAATTTAAGGTGATAGATCAAGTTGACTTCAACCTGAGAGGACCATGATATAATTTAAAGTTAAACAAACTTGAATTGTATTGGCAGTTACATCTTAATGCCCATGCCTACCCCAGTTTGAACGATGCGTGTTCCATTACCTGTCTGTTAAACTTAAAAAGTCTTGAAAGATAAAGTATATGTGCTGTATTGTTTTTAGGGGAAGTTCTGGATGCATAAAAAAATGTATTTTTTGTGTGTGTTGATGTGTATTTTTTATATGTATATTTTTACATACATTTTTAAATTTTTTTCTGAAGGTTGCTTATGTGTATCGTATTTTGAAAATGAGGTAAATCATGCGACTTTGGGAGGGCTACTTAAAAATGAGGTTCTAGCTCTCGTTTTTCATCTGATGAAGTTTTAGTACTACCACAGACAAAAAGCGCTTAAAATCTTTGTTTGCTGAAAGGTGCCATTTATTGACATTTCTTTTGGGTTTTGTACTAAGCTGTTGAGATGTAAGCATGTATGTAAGGTGTGTCTCTTAATTGGTCAGTTTATATTTTATGATGTTGCTATCCATCTTGATGTGTTTCTATGTAATAAAGCATCTAAACGAACTACCCTGCCCGTTTGTCTTCTATGTTAGAGAAGAACGAGTGACACAACTGTTTTCTGTTAGTGGATCAGCACAGCAGTTCTACTTTTTTATTGTTGTTTGTTTTTTGTTCATTTTTATGTGATGTCTGCCAAATGATGTACTAACATGGGTGCCAGAACCATAGGATGGGGGGGGTCCCCCAACTTTCAACAGTTGCCCAATGTGCCCTGAAAAAGCTGCCAGAGTAGCAATTACACAGAATCATTTGCATTGGCATTTTTGAACAAACCACAGGCTCAAGCAGCTGAAAAAATTACAATTTGAGTAATAAATCATCTTTTTATTGCTGCCCAAGCTCAGTTACCATGGAAATGCTTATGCAATTGTTTCGAAGGCATAGTGATGAACGTCAAGAGTTTGAACAAAAACAAAAATAACAGCGGAATAATGCCTCAAAACTAGGGATGATTTTTAACTATTACTTATTCATTTAAAATTTTAACTGAAAAAGTTTTGCATCAACATGCACTTTCTGAACAATAAAAGTACGAGACTTTAAATGTCTGGCAGTGACAGACTGTAACCCTCTGCATACCTCTTACCTTTTGCATAAGAAATCTAGACAAAGCCAAAAATAATGTGGGATAAAGGGCCAAAATCAGGAACAGATTCTTAACATCGCTCTCATAAACCTAGAACGCAGCTAGAACAAGTTCTGCACTAGCATTCATTTTCTAAAGGAAAAGAAATCTCACACTCGAAAGTTTCATTATTTACTAAGCACAATCCTCAATGGTTTACCAGGTTTTATGAAGAAGATCTAAAACATGAGGAGATAATCTGGATATTCTGCGAAAGTCTGGAGAGTTGATGGGTATGATTTACCAGAAAATCAAATATTTTACGAGGGACAGGACAAAAATAGGAGGCAAAATATTGCATGTTCTGCAGAATTCTGGATAGTTTGTTTATTGATGGACTGCTGTTTACCAGTAAGAGAGTTGTTCTATAGACCCTTCTCAGACAATCCAGGATTAATAGCAGTAAAATCAACACTTTACAAAAGTAAAATAAGACAATGAAGTCATGTACATACTTCATACACTTGAGACTTATGTTCTACAAGTAAATCTTAATTTCTATAATTTGGTGTAGACTTGCATGTTTTTGCCTTTCACCCACGGAGTTCCAAGCTATGCTTTCACTCTCCTGTGCAATAGCCTGTTTTAGGTAGAATTTTCCACAGAGGTGCATTTCACTGGAGCTAGACTGACTTACAATGTAGTAATTATTTTACTGTATTTAATTCTTCATTCCCTTACACCCATTTCATGCTGCTCAGGATCATTACAAATGTACGCAAATATGTTCTGTACGCAAATATGTTCTGACAGGCAATGAGAGTAAGCCATGAAAACAGTTTTGCTTCACAGATATTCCAAGGCTAAATAACCTTATGACCATTCATGCCTTGCCAGTACCCTTCCTCAGTCCGCACTTCTTTTCCAGGAGGGCCAGTACAACCCAGAGTAAATTTGTAGATACTCATCCAGTCACTAGTTTATGTTAAAAGTAAGACAGTGAATCACACTGTTTAACATGTAAGGGTAGCTTATTCCAAAAGATTGGGAGGGGCTGACTTATAAACAGGCCTCTCCATTGTGATGTATCTATCTGTTGAAGACTTGGGTCTCTGGTTCACATATTGAAGATATTGGACTTAAGAGGTCCAGAACAACTAGGTCTTTAATGGTGGAGTAAGCAAGACATATATCCCCTTCAAATGTCTGTAAGACAATGAATAAAAGAATGGAGTTTCCTGCCTCTTGGTAGCTCAGGAACTTTAGGCATGTGATTTTATTGCTTAGGAGCCTTTATTGCTTAGGAGCCTTTGGGGTCTTTCTAATTGTTTCATTTGTTTAGCAAGATACATCCAAAGCGAGGTGCTGTACTTGATAACTGGCCTGATCAATACTGACTACAAGGCAATGACTGCCTCTTAAGACTGATGGCATTCACTTGGCAATTAGGTGGGCTAAATAAAAGGATTTCCTAACAGTAGTTTCTATGTCCCCGACATAATTTTCATTTTATAGTCATGTGTGAGCTACACATTATGATGAGGGGAGGGGTTGTGCACCAAAAGTGACACTACGCACTTAGTTTGAGCTCACATTTAGTACACCAAGGGTTTACTTGAGAGAGTTAATTCAGGGGAGTTTGGGTATCACTGGGTGACGACCTCCAATTTGTACTCATCTACAAATTTAAGTGCCAGAGGTCTTGGCTCTCCACTTGGAGATCTGAGAAGTAAATACCATAAACAAAAGATCCCAGCACTGAGCCACGAGAGACACTGCCAGTTCTTTCATACATACTTATGAGGCATTTGCCACTCGCACTGTATGAGCTCTTTCAGCCAGTTTGTTATTCATCTTACCACATACAGATTAATTTTTAATGCAAGTAGCATTTGTATGATGCCAGCATGGGGAATGGTGCTGAAGATGTTCGCCAGGTCAAGATTCCCAGTCTTGGCTACCATCTACACCCCCTGTAACCCTTCTGAAGATGTTAATCAGATTAACTAGACAGGATCTACCCTTCACAAAGCAAAACTTTTGGGGGTCAAGTCAAATAAGTGTCTTGATATAAAAGTTTATGAGGTTATTTATGACCCACCCCATGGTTCTGCAGATAAGGTTTTCTAAGGCCGATAAAACTTCAACTACCCTGGTTAGTTGTAAGGCCACCCTTAACAAAGGGCATCACCACTGCAGTGTACTACTCGGAGACATAGCCAGTAGCTGAAATCAAGTTAAACAGACTGAGAAGTGTCTGCAAGGGCATATTTAGCATTATTATGCAACCAGGTATATGCTACGTATTAGTAAATAAAAACCCAATAAAAAAGATTATTGTATACCAGAAATCTGAAAAAAAAAAAGCATCTTGCATACTTTTTTCTTATCCAAGTGTTACAAAATGTTTTATAGAGAGTAACAAGCCTTTTGATAAGCTGTGTGAAATACTTAAATGGGACAGTTCTGGCAGTACTGAATATTTTGACTCTTGCTTTTGATGAAATGAGACCTTTGGAAAAGGACTCCATGAACCCCACTCTGTCACTAATCACCCAGTGTACCCCCAACATTGCCTTCATCCTGGCCTTGCCACACCATTTTGACTTTTTTTTCTTGTTTTCTCCTTTGTTGTACTCTCAGGATATACTGAAACAATGCAGGAAAAATCTGAACTGTCCATGATTACACCTTAATAAAGGAGTAGGAAATAATCAAATTAAGCCAGAGGCCTCAGCACCCCCCACCCCACAAATGCCACTGGATTCTAGATTTTCAAACCTTTCGAGTCAAATATGGCCAAAACAAACTGTGGCTAAAGAAAGAAATTCATTCTTACTCTTAATTTTCTTCCTGCATCCTCTTGCCACTCCCTAAATTACCAAGACTACAGTGGAATAACTGTGGACAAAACAGATTTAAGATGATAGTCTGGAGGCTGTGCTTGGGCCTTAGAAGCCATAAGATTCTAGGTGCTGTGAGGTACATTTTTTTCCACAGCCTTTTGTCTGAATTATGGTATGGAAAGAAAATCACAACTAACTAAAGAAATTCAGTCTTATTTTTTCCTTTCAAGGAAGAAATAAGTTATGCTCAAGGCTTAACAATCAAAGTTGACAAAAAAGTAGTTCCCAATAAACTGAGGAGATAAATGCTTGCAAAGATACATGAATCATATCTTACAGTAGTATCTATCTCTCTGTCAAAAGAAAAAAAGAATGATAGTCACCGTTTGTGTATCCCTCTGATGTTGGATCAGGATGAAAGTGAATAAATAACTGGCCTCAGTGATGTATTTCAAGTTGCTGCTGTCACATCATACAGCATGCCTCTTCACCCCAACCCTAAGACACAGCTACAATCTGTGTATCTGTCTATTTTAACTTGTTGATCACAGATGTATATTCACAGCATGCCACCTTACCCTTACCTCACAAAGTTAACCACCTAAATATACACTTAAATATCACAGTCCTGTATTTCAGCCAGATGCTCCAAGACAGTACACTGCCCCTAACATACCCCTTTACATTTCCTGCCAATCCATTCTCAACCCCTTTTTCCCCATTCTGCACATGGGGTTGGGGTGTCACTTCAAAAGTGACAGCCATCTTGAGCCAAGGATTACACCGCTATGACTGTGTGAAAAGTTAAAGAAATAATGTCCATAATGTCATAACCCTGCAAAAGCCAGAGTGGCCTACGTATCAGAGGTTTAACTGTGAGGAAAATTCAAGAAATAATGACTGCCCTTCCACAGTCCCAAACAAGTTATAGTGGCCTGTGCATACCTTTGAGGTTTAACTGTGAAGAGAATATAAGAAATAATAATCTCACCATTCCGGGTCCCCACCATCCACAAACACAAGCTATATCAGCCTTCTGTGCACACCTCTGAGCAGAACCAGTTGTACAACAGGTGAGTCAGGGCAGAAGCCAGGGTCTAGATGTTCCTGAATGCATTTTATGTCTATTTTTGAAAGAGAATGACTTGTACTGTATGGATCATACTGATTGTGCTGTGACTTTGGGGAAAAAGCATGCTTAATTATGACATTGGAAAGGTTCTTAACATTTTATTAAGTTCCTCTTACTATTTTTAAACTCTAGTTACAAACTAAAGCATTAACGGCAATCTGCAGTCACCAGAAAAGAGCAGTGGGAAGCTGTTAAAAACCCTTCATTTAGACTAGTCTGACTGAAGTGTTTAACAGTCTGAATGATGCATTTAACAGCTCACCAACACTATTCTGCAGTGGCTGCTCTCTGTGTGACAACAGTAAGTGTGTTAAGCACTTCAGCAGTTTTTCTCCAACTTTTGAATATATGGCTACTGGATCACATACCATGCAACGGAAACTTTAGCTTTATTTGTATTTTTCTATTAAATTTCTGTGCAGCCATTCTAAATGCATCTCACAAGTACACTATATACATCTTGTGTCATGGATATGCTTCTATTATGGTAGAATATAGTAGCCTAAAAGACCATTTTTTTTTTGTAATGAAGTGCGCCTTTTACCTTCCACCCCCGCAGCCTTCAGCAGCTTCCTGCAACCCTGTGTACTAACAAAACACCTGACAGCCAAAGCCAAATAAAGATGCAACACTTTCTTTCTGCTGTAAATAAAACGTAACAGACAAATGCATAGGTTTGTTGTGTTTTACTACTGCATTCTATGGCTAACATGTAATGATACTGAATGAAAGACAGATGAGAAAGATTATGCTTTTCATGAAGCGTGGCTGACAGATGTCAAAAACTGCCCGATTCAAGATTCCGAGTTCAGCTACAAGGTATTATGTCGCAGGCTAGTGTCAGCAGAGGTTCTGCAGCTTTACATTGGGCTGTGTAGGAATGCATTCCTCGAGGATGCTGGTACAGCCTCATAACCAGATCCCCTCAAGAAGTTATACGTTCAGTCTTTGTACTTGACTGCAAATGACAAATCTTGAAATAAACCTGTAATTAATCCAAGAGGATTCAATAATGCATGTAATTAAACTGGTATGCAGCAGCTACCTCCATAGAAACCAAGTGTTTCTAAAGCAGCCAGTTAAGCAAAGCTAATAATTAAGCTGAAAGGCACAATAGCTTGGACATCTGATGAAAGGTTACCAAAGAAACAATTTCATTCACAGCACAGCAGCACCTTCTTCGCACTGTACAGTTTGTAGTTTTAAGGGAAAGTGCACCAGGCCCCTCTGAAGTCAGGGCATTTAACAGATACATATACCACTGTTGCTGTTTTACCTAATGAGAGCTAGTGCAGGACAGGCTGGATATGAAGGTTTCCTTAAATATAGTGAGCAAAAAAAGCATATCTGTCTATTATATATCCACACACACACACACACACACACACACACACACACACACACACACACGTGTACATATTGCATTACTAGCCCTACCAAGAGATGGAAATCAAAGTACTATAATGGAAACAGTACTGGAAAGCAAGCAGCATTTTGCAATTAATTTGTGCTTCCAGCTAGGTAACTGGAGTGATTCAAAATGGAAGTTGCTTAGCCAAGATTTTGGGGGAACAGAGTATAATACAGTAACATGTCACCCAGCACCAGTACACCATTTTTGGGTTTCTGATCAAAACCCATTAGAATCTCAAACTGCTATCTGAACAAGTTTCATTTCTTTGACTACAAGGTATATACTAACTGTGAGCTCTGTAGATTTTGATGGTAAGGAAATGCTACCACGACCTCAAAGTTCAGTAACCTCAGAATTAATGTAAATAGAGTAAGTAGCAAGGGACTGAAAATTACAGGGGGGGGGGGGTTGCTTGTCTCTCTGAAAAAAAATACATTTTAGCTACTTTTGTTTAAGCTGCCAAAGTCAGTTTCATTGCAGTGAAGTATGGTTTAGTTTTAGATGACTTGCCATGTATACACTAATTACACACAAACAGAAAAACATGAGACATATGCAATGATAAATGTAACACACAGAGCAACAACAGACAAGCATACATTTTATATACAGAGGGAGAAAATAGACACTGATGTTTTATTTTTAATTTATTTAAATGATTGATTGACTAATTACTTGTTACCAGGTTAAGTGGGCTGGTTCTATTACCCTTTTGTCATGACTCAGAGGATATGGCACAGAAAATCATTGCACACAAAAAAAAAACCTCACTAAGTTGCAACAATGACAAAAGAGCAAGAGCTGATGTTTTAAGACATCAACTGCAGGAGAAACTGATCACACAACTGCAAAATGCTAACCTTTTGACATAATCACCATCAATCATCCCTTTTTCTTATTTTCGCCATGGGGTCAGGGTGTCGCGTCAATTGTCGTCCTCTTTTTCAGTTCAATACCAGTGATGATGGTGATGATTAGTACCCTACCCCACCCTCACTGCACAGCCTAGTGTTGGTTTATCCAGACCAATTCAGGTAAGAATGGAGACACCAAATTCCACTAAAACTAGGTAAAAATACTTGTCTGAACCATGAGGGAATTATTTTAAATGTACATCGGGTTAACTAATGTAATGCAAGAATTTTACCAAGATCTTGGAAGCATAGATGAAGAATGATGCCAGTTCTCTCCTGAAGGTACAACAGACTGATGGTTTCCAAGATGGAGGCAGAAGGCTGTTTGACTGCAAGAAATAGTTTTGAGACAGCTCCAAGTAGTGGTAAGACTAAATGGAGTTATTTTAGGTCCAGGTATTAGAGTCATTAGCTCATATGCAATAGCGAATAGAGGGAAGCTGCTAGTACCGTGCTTGAAAGCTGTTGCTGGACAGTAGTTTGTGTAAAATAGTGCAGAGGCGACTATGATAAGCAAGTTGTCCTGATATAATATGAAGCAATTTAAAACTATTGTCTTGCAGTGTTGAATGCCAACATGAGTTAGCAAGGATAATGACAAGGCACATTTTTATTTAATGATACTGGAGGAATATTTTTACTATAGAGCCTAGGGTAATTAGCGGAACCACAAACCCTAGTTTAGCAATGAGGACAGATTTATACATTGTATTCCTAGTTTCTTCAGTAAGCATTAAGGTTACCACGGGTAACATATGCAGCTTTCCATAAAATGAAATAAAATGACTCAATCTGACCGGAGTTATATGGTACCGAATATCCAGTACAATGTAAACTACAAAAGTGAATACAGCAGACAAAGAAACACGCTTCACCATCAGCATGGATCATACATTACTATAGCTGCACCCTGATCCACTAAACCACCACCAATGAATGCTACAAAGCAGGCAACTGGTAGCATCATAAGGGACACCGTACTAAGACTAAAATTTCAAACGGAGAAAGAAAAACTACTGCTCTGGGTCTGCAATGTCTTACCTATGCATATGGTGGTGAAACAGTGTCAGATTCACTTACACAATGTGAAGTTATAATCCTTTGTTACACAGCAGTGGTCTCATTTATTTAGACTAAAATATGTATAAAAGGAACTTAACTGTGGAGTATCACCTCTGACACAAGTCTGTAAGTGGAAAAGGTCTTTAGATCAGTCTAAATAGCTCAATGAAAGAATTATATAAATAAATAAATACAAATATAGTAAAAGTATCAGAGTGGAAACCAGGGAAGTGTAACACAGACCACTATGACATGCTACCACACAATGTGGTTCCTAGTACTTCTGAATTAAAACGCAACCTCCATAATACATAGATAGGTACTAGGCTATCTACCTGAAGGCATTTATAAGCCTAGCCGGAATGTGTTGGCTTTCGCCACTCCCTTAGATTAGTTCCCTGTACCTCTGTCCAGCAGAGCCATTGAAGTGATCCCGGGGTAAACTGTTTCCCATCCACTCGTCAAGGTTTCTCTTGGAGGTTTAGTTAGCAAGGAGCTCTGCCTAATGTAGATTAGATTCCTGTTCCTGAGCATGGGGAGTCTCTGGGACAGGAATCTATCCCTCCAGCACGTCCTATTTAATTGTTGTGGTGAGGTTTAGATCCCTAGAGCGTGTGGCTCGAGGGGATATAGTTTTCTTTAGTTGAAGCATGTCCATCAATTCTGGGTTGGACATGGCCTTGTATGTCAGGCAGAGATCACCTCTGAATAGGTGGTATGCAACAGAGTACAGCTGGAGTTTCTTCAGTAGAGCTGCATAGGGCATCTGTTTGAGGCCATTGATCCTCTTGGTGAGGTACTTCTGTGGTCTTTCCAGCTGTTGCAGGTGTCTTGCAAGGTACACCCCAAATGGGGCATTGTACTCTATGATGGGTCTAATGAGTGATGCGTAGAGGGGCACAATGACCTCTTTTGATCTGGATGCAAACCCTTTTGTGATTAGGTGGGCCACATAGAAGGATTTTCTAACCACTTAGGCAATGTGACTATCATAGGAGAAGGTTACTATCTACTTGTGTCCCCAGATCCCTTATTACGTCTTCCATATTTAGGGGGATACCACTTATGTGGTAGTTTGTAGGTACTTTGTTTTTACCAAAGGGGATGACTATGCACTTTTTGGCATTTAGGTTAAGGCCATGGTGTTGACACCATGTATCTGTCTCAGTGAGACCCTTTTGGAGGATGTGTGTGTCAGCCGGAGAGTCAATTATAGCCCCTAGTTTGCAGCTGTCTGTGAACTTGGTCAGCCATAGTCCTCCTGTGCTTGCCTGTAGCTCTTAGAAGTATATGCCGAACAGGAGGGGTCCTAGGACTGAGACCTGGGGAACGCCACTTGTAACCGGTTTAGAGTCAGACCTAGCTCCCGCAACTCTTACCATGTGGGTTCTGTCCATGAGCCAGCTGGCAACCCATCTCATGATGTAGGGGTTTATTTTCAGGCTGGTGAACTTGTCTAGAATACTTGACTGGGAAATGGTGTTGAAGGCCTTTGCGAGGTCTAGGTAGGCCATGCCTTTCCCTCATCTACAGCCTTGGTAACCATCTCAAAGAAGTCCACTAGGTTTAGGAGGCATGATCTGCCCTTAAAGCCGAACTGGGTATGGTCTAGTGTTTGGAGGTTCCCAATGTCTCTGTTAATGAGATCCATGATGATGCGCACCACAGCCTTGCAGACCAAGCTAGTCATGCTTATAGGGAGATAGTTCCCGGGGTCTTTTGTGGCTCCACCTTTGTGGAGCGGAATAACCGTTGCTGTGCGCCACTCTATGGGCACTGAGCCTGTGGAGAGGCTGAGTTTGAACAGTGCGTTTAGGTGAGGGGTTAGTTCATATTTGAGCTCGTGTAGGACGCAGCCTGGGACACTGTCCGGTCCCATTGATGCTGTGTTTTTGGCTTTAGAGAGTGCTGTTTTAACCAGAGTGTCTGATTTCAGGGGCACTACATTCTTATGGTATAGTTATGGGCCCTTTTGGGGGTGAAGTTTTCACTGAACCTGTCTGCCAAGATGTTGGCTATATCTGTCGGTTCAATGTATTTTGTGCCATTCTGCACCAACTCAGAGCAGATCTGAGAATTGCCGCTTAGATTCTTGACATAGCTAAAGAATGCCTTGTGGTTATCTTTGGAGTCCTTGGCAATTTTTCTTTCGAAGCTAGCCTTGGACGATTTTATTAGGGATCGTAGTTTCTTGCTGATACTTTGATCAGAGATGTCGTCCCTTCTTGGGATTTTACTCTTTTCTGTACTAGTTTCCTCCTTCTATTGTATAGCTTGTTTATGGCATGGGTCCACCAGACTGGTTTCTTTTTCTTGGAGGAGTGAGTCTAGGTTTTGCTTGGGATAGCACGATCAATGCATTCTTGTAGGTGCCCGTAAAGTGCATTAGTAAAGGATTTTGCAGCTTGGACATTGTTATTCTTTAGCATGGGGGATTTGAAACTTTCCACCTTTGTCTTAAGTAATGTGAAGTTTGCTTTTGAAAAGTTTTTCACGGTGGTTTCTTTAACCGGGGGTGGGGGCGGAATGTGGATATCCAGAGTGATTAGTTTATGGTCAGATCTAACCAGCGAGGGGTTGACCACTGGTGTGGAACACTGGTTGCCCATGTTTGTGATGACCAGGTCCAATATGTTGTCACCTCTGGTGGGGGTGTTTATCCATTTTTAACATCTACAGAAAACAGTCACTTAGACCTGTTGTCAAAGGTTGTCCCCACTTAAGTGGCACTGCAATGCCTTGGCTTTTCAGCTGAACTTTTTTCTAACAAGCAATTTTACTATACATCTCATCAGTTTTCTCCTTTTGTTTAAAAATGTTAAACCACACCATACCCCTTTAAATTTTAGATTCACCTAGTGACATGTTATGTGCATCGTACTCCTCTTTCACTCAGTAACCATTTTTTTTTTAAATGAAGGTGACCCCAGTAGCAGAGCCATGACCCTTGAGGCAGTGGTTTTAAACAGAGGGGCTCATTTTTCAGGAGCAATTACTTATTTATGGCCTACTTTTCTATAAAAGTTTGCTCAAGTTCGCAAACAATGACAGACAGCAGAAATACACTGGCACACAAGGGAGATATGCAACAGAACAGCTATGCAGTTGTATATTTTATTCAACTCCATAAAAAAAAACACAAAAAAAATTTTTAAAGGGCACCATGCACCGAGCATCAGAGGCAGCCAGAACATAATCAAACCTTGCATTCTCCCCCTTTTACCAAACCCCAGGATTAACCAATATCATGCCTATCATGCCAGCTTCAACATGAAGGGATTAAGGAAAGGAGTCTTCCTTTATCAGTGTGGAACTGCACTGAGGACCACCCCATCCATTGCACTGTCATGCTGTGTGCCTTTCAGGGGCCTTCATGATGTTTATACACTTCCAACATCGATGTATGGTGCAGTTACTCACATTTAATGCACTGACATTGCGGACCCCTGTTGCCGCCCTGGGTAGAGATATGGCAGAACTGTACAATAAAAAAGCTTTTATAATGCTTCCCACCTTCCCACACTGGGTCTGCATGATGGGCAATACAGTTGTTGCTGTGGGCATAGGGTACCTTATAAACAACAGGTGCGGTCTGTGTAACTTGCACCCATAATGTTATGTATCTACCACAGATAAACACATGTCCATAGCTACAGTTCATACTGGGGTGCACTACACTGATGGCAGCACATACTAGCAAACTCTGGCAGGTGGCCACTGTAGAAATGTGGCCAAGCAAATACAACACAAAGCCAAATCATACTACCATGCTCAGCCTCCACTGTCTCCAAAGGCCATGCGCATGTGTAGTGGCAGACTCTACCCAGATTACAATCCTGAATATCTGTTGGGTGAGGCTTACAATTCCATGCATGCCAGAGGCCGACTGGAACAGTGGACAATGATATGTCACACCACCTTACAGTGGCTACATACATATCAGAAGAACCGCATTCCTCAAATTTTGTTCGACCACCACTAGTGGTGGCTGTGACACTAAGAAGGCAATGGCAAATTAAAGTGGGTACAACGGTATGTTACACTATATAAATCACTGTGGACATGTGGGGGAAGAGCACCATTGCTATTCCGGCCAGAGAGTGTATTCCTACCAAAGAGTGAATTGGGTAATGTCAGTTCTCAGGGTTGTGACTTAATGTGCATGTTGGCATCATCGCCAGATCCCGTCAGGTGACTGCCCACAGCCTGTTGTTGCTGTATAGCCCCTACAGGTGACACAGTATCAGTAGTGTTCATTATACAAACAAGCACAAACTGTGTGGTTAAAGACAACCCACACACCCCATGTCCTTGGTGGTGTATGCTACTAATAGCTGTAGTCCCATAGCCAATATAAAACACTTACAGGCAAGGGGATCTGCTTTCCCCCTGCATCTCCAATGTATCTGTGAAGGACAGGGGAGGTGGGTACTCCAATTTGTGGCATGGGTAAACTTGCATCCTATCCGAAACCATTTAACTAACCTTTGTCTGCCTGTGTAGAAGTCTTCCATGCCTTCTCAATCCTGCATGCCTACATTTGTCACTCTAGCTTGGTCCTGCATCTTTCACATCTCCCTTCTTCCCTTCTCTCTGTACACGTACATGTATATATGCAATAAGGATCCTTCATCCACCCAAATTGCATCTTGCCCACCATCCTGCTTTAATTTTAGTGTTACTGTGCCGGGTACAACCCTGTATTTGCTCTGTTATATAAAACTTTTCCCCCTTTTAAAGAACAGACGTTGAGAGAGGATTTCAGCCCAACCATCTACTGCTCATTTCCTACCCCAGTACTGTTTTCCTTCAATTTACACACCAGTTCCTTGCCAATAAAGGAATTGCTTGTGGTACCTGCTGCCCTTTTCATATTGCTTGTGGTACCTGCTGCCCTTTTCATATTGCTTGTGGTACCCTGCTGCCCTTTTCATATTGCTTGTGGTACCCTGCTGCCCTTTTCATATTGCTTGTGGTACCCTGCTGCCCTTTTCATATTGCTTGTGGTACCCTGCTGCCCTTTTCATATTGCTTGTGGTACCCTGCTGCCCTTTTCATATTGCTTGTGGTACCCTGCTGCCCTTTTCATATTGCTTGTGGTACCCTGCTGCCCTTTTCATATTGCTTGTGGTACCTGCTGCCCTTTTCATATTGCTTGTGGTACCTGCTGCCCTTTTCATATTGCTTGTGGTACCCTGCTGCCCTTTTCATATTGCTTGTGGTACCCTGCTGCCCTTTTCATATTGCTTGTGGTACCCTGCTGCCCTTTTCATATTGCTTGTGGTACCCTGCTGCCCTTTTCATATTGCTTGTGGTACCTGCTGCCCTTTTCATATTGCTTGTGGTACCTGCTGCCCTTTTCATATTGCTTGTGGTACCTGCTGCCCTTTTCATTCATGTTTACATGAGTTTAGGGCAATACAGCATGAGACAAACTGGTCTTTCATTGTATGATCTCTGCACTGATGCCTGTTTCAATAAAATTTCATATTCACCAGACCAACCTACTTAAAAGTGGAGCTACCAGTCTACTCATTTTTCTAATCTCTTATTAATGTCCGTTTCACATCACTGCGTTATGTGCCTATGCGCTGTTACATGTCCACTGCATCAAAGCAATAAACTGAATCCTGCTATCTATCTTTGCTGTCTAATGTGTGATCAGCAAGATGTAATTCATTCATGGAGTTTCAGTGAGATGCAGTTGTTCTAAAATTATGTTTTAATTTAAATAGAATTTGTGGTCTAGTTAAAAGGTTGGTCAACAGGCAGAAAAGGTGGCAAAGACAGATTATATCAGCCATCAGAATCAACCTGTCTGAATCCCTATATGATGACGAATACTAGGACAATGTGCAGGAAATTTCTGTACAATTTGTGTGTCATTTTCTATCACCCCAAAAGTAATTCTTGTCGCTACAAAACACGCCCAACACTACTGCACTGGCATATCCTGCTTATTACAGGCAAAATACTATGCACATCGGCCATCAGAAAAAAATAAAATTTCTTAAAGGGGAAACAAAGCTAAAAATGAAAGCAAGCATAGCAGTTTGTAGACCCTTCAATTCAGTTTTTCAACAAGAAAGGTTTTAGGAATACAGCTTCTGAAAAATATATTTTATATGAAAGCATACCTCTCAACCTCAACCAATAAAAATGTGGGGGCACAGTCCAAAAATCAGACAGGGACAGATTTTAAATATTGAGCTTACAAACTTAGAAAGCTGCTAGATTAACAAGTTTAGTGTTTGCACATATTTTTTGAAGGATATGAAGTCTGAAACTCAAATGCACGTCATTAGTGACGCCTGGCTAATCACAGACGACTGAAAATTACAAATTTTATGGTGAGCACACCTAACAGAAGGGAAAAATCTGGACATATGATAGGTATGTCTAAAAATGGTAAAAGGTTTCAACAACAACCAGTACTCTATACTTACGAACTGTGCTTTCACTACAATATACATGCATTTGTACATAAATACAGCCATGACTGAAACCGATACTGTTTTTCTGTTAAAGCACAGTATACAGAAACTGCATTTTTATCTTTTGTAAAAAGCAATTCCAAGTCACAGTCATAACAGACAGCTTTGCAAATCTCTGGAAGGCCCTTTTCAGCTGCAACCTAGATTCAAAGGAGTACCAAGCAGAAGGCTGTCATGCTGCAATGGAAGTAGACCATATCATAAGACAAAGACATACAATAAAGAAACTATACGTTAAGAAAATACACTTTCAGAACAAACAGTTGTAGAAAAAGCATAGTAAGATTCACAAATATCTTGAGGATTATGCATTTAACGTAAAGGTGTTTTGACAGTAGCATTTAAATTTCATAAATTAAACTATTTAAATTAAAGGTCTGCACCTTGGGGAAAAGGAGAATTTCTCCTGCACTGATTTCTGTAGAACAAAAGGCATTTTTGCATTCAAATACTATTGTGAGAGTGCTGCCAAAATTAGCGTGCAGCACTGACAAGCTAACCCAAAAGGTCAGAGTTTGCAAGTAGGCAGGCAGCATGCTTCACTGGCCCTGCATTATGGACAAACACAGAGAGGCTTAAGACAGAGTAGAGAAAGCAACAGAAGCCTGCTTAATGAGAAGGTTAGGTCTTCACAACCACAGCAAACAATTTGAAGCACTGAGCTCATTACTAACATGCTAATGTACCTCGGCATCTAACAGCGATCAAAATCTTTACAATGGGAAATTTTTTTAAGGGTGTGGAGATGATTTTAACATTTTTTGACAGTTAAGCGTACAATTTGACTTTGCTACCTAACTGAACAGAACGTTAAAAATTTCACACTCACCACAAATAACAATCAGCTATTCAGAAAATGTATCATTTTCTAACTGTAAAAGAAACCTGTTTACAAGCTTCTCTTTTTTCAGAGAAAGGGGCAGTTTCTGACTGTAGGTCATTTTTCTGTGATAAATAACAGGAAGTGATAACGTGATGTGAAGGTGTTTTGAGATACTGGGTCCTTGAGTGGCTGCTGTTTGTGGTTACTGAATCACAAGATAAAGCTTCAACACTGTTGAAGTAAAATCTGCAAGTCTGTTTTACTGTTTCCAAACTGTAACACTTTGGATCAACTCTGAGTGGCTGGGAAGGGAATAAAACACAAGCACTTCAAGATGCAAAAGCAAAGATGAAAAATGGGAACATACTACCACCACAATCAGGACAAATACTAGAGAGGAAGGTCTTCAAATGCAACCTTTTTTTCAGATGCCTGTACTTCACATCGTACCTATTTTCTGACTGCACCTAAAAAGTGTGCCCCTAAACTTCAACAAGTTTCAGGTGATTAGCAAACTCTTTTTAAGAATATTTAGTACGTCTAATTCAGTCTAGCTCTGCCATTATGAATAGTCTTTTGCCTAGCCTGGAAAGTTCACGGCAATGCCTAATCTCCCAGCATTATACATGCATCAAACAAGCAGGAATGTATTAAGAGGTATGTATCGCATGCCCTGTTTTAGTGGCTGCCCTTAGCCACCCACCTGTACTGTGCAGCAACATACATCACTGCAGCTTTGTGACAGTGTACTAGTGGAAAGCAAGATCCTTCAATCTGTTCTAGGCCTTTGGGCAGCATCCTGTGTGACATACAATCATTACTCATTCCCCATTGCTAGGCATGAAGAGGTCCCAGATTTAAACTATTTGCACCTTTTACCATGGCACTTCTCCCAATAAGTATCTGACCAGTTAAGTGTTAAGATTAACGCAACAAGGAAAAACTTCAAAACAAAAGTATATTCTAATACTTTTCTGATGCAGTTCATTTACTGTAATAAATGCTTTTTTTCCCACACACTTGCTGACATGTTATCCGAGGGCCTGCCTTATAGCTCGCTGCATTATTCTGTCTTGAGACAAAAACTGGATGACAGATACTTGAGGATATAAAAAAGTGGTGACTCAGGCCTCTATTATATCATACCAGCCCCCCCACCCTGCACTGTGTCCACTGAGCAATGAGGAAGTCCATTCCTACATGAATTTGAATGCTTTATCACATCTACCAAGGGGGTATACCCCAGTGCACCTTTCTGCAAAATATTTTAAATGGAATAAGCCCAGACATCTTTACCATAGTTAATGATTATACATTTTGTTAAATGGCTTTTTTTAAATCCAGAAATCCTGCTCGACTAAGTGGCTAGGATTGTTCATGTTAAGCCTATTCATTTTTTTTTCAAATTAGTAATAAAAGGTACACATTCCAGAAACATGCACCTCTTTCTGGAGGGGAGTATTACTTTCTGCAGATGGTATACAATTCAAAAACTCCTGGCTGCACCGCTGCATGCGTCTCAGTGCAGAAAATTGTCAAAACTATGTTCTGCTGCCTGTTTGCTGAAAGCCCCTAAGCTTGAATAGCCCATGTAGTGCAAAAAACATAATCACCCCCTTAATGAGGGAGAGAAAGGGGAAGGAAAGAGCTGGCCATTGTTTGCTTAAAAATTCCTCTTACTCTACATCTGGCCTACCAGGATACACACATCAAATGATGCCAGATGACTGCCATCATAGGCAAGAACGCTCATCAGCCAGATAAATTAAATAGATTTTTTTAACTTACTTCAAGTCTAGCAATGAATTTCCAGGGAACGCTAAACAGATGTTATTATGAATGACTTCAGTTCTGCAATTTGTTTCCTGCAAACTCATTAATGCAATTAACCCACCAATCAGGGGATAAATATATATATATATATATATATATATATATATATATATATATATATATATACACATACATATATATATATATATATATATATATATATATATATATATATATATATATACACACACACACACACACACACACACACACACACACAAGTCCACATAATGAATGGATGCAATCAAAACTGATCATCCATACAGCATATATTAAATTAATATAAAAATAAAATAAGATAAATGAAATAAAGAAGTACTTGACTCTTACCTACAGAAAACTAGCATCATTTACAGAAGGTGACATACAGGACAAGACAGGAAGGTGAATATTGATGTGTAGTAAACAGCAGCTGACAAAACAAACATTAAGGCCTTGTGAATGAAATTAAATGAGGATTCCTTCCTCACAATATGGATAAACTCCTGCAGCTGTACCAGACTTCTTACATTTTGTTAAATCAAAAGCATCAACAAGTGTGAGCAGATGCGGCATTGTTGTGTCTATGGCAACTCCAAACTAACAAGGCAAACTGTTCTGTTTCACACAATAGGCAGGGAAACCTCTGATGCCTCATTAAATCCCTGCTGCTCCACAGGCACTGACAACCTGCACAATACATCAGTCTGGCTGGGGAGTTTACATAGTAATAATTATCAATGCACCCAAACTGTCTCAGACAGGTACATGACACACATTATACCACATACAGAACTAAGCTAAACTAGAAACAAACTCCAGGAATCTCTATTGTGATATACACATTAACAAACCAAAAAAAAAAAAAAAAACAGAGAAAAGAATTGAGGGAAAAAAAAAAAAAAAAAAAGACAGCCATCTATACTACATTAGTAATAAATAAAATAAAGATTACTCTGATATAAATTAGGGCATTCATCCTACATAATGCCAGGGAGTTTATCTCGTTCAATACAAATCAGTGCAGACAAACTGCCCCACCTAGTTACAGAACACAAAAGGTCGATCATGTAAATCTGCCAGTAGTAACAAGTTCAGAATGAAATCTAATAATTACAATCTGCGGAAATACTGTGAGGCACATCAGAGTAGCCAGGTCATCCATCTGAAAGGTTTTATTAGATTTATTTTCCTAAAGTTATTATTATAATAACCAGTAATGGCAAAGTTTAAATTATAATAAACTACATAAGCAAACATTTAAAAATAAAGCAACTTGTCTGAGACTATTTCAGAGACTTCAACTACTGTCATATTCAGACCGCATAAATTCTATTAAATAAACCTAAGAGAAACTGATGAAATAAGGTATGATATTGAATATACGATGATCAAGTTATAAACAGCAGCTTGTAAAGCGAGCCCTATTCCAGTAATCATTGTAATACAACGACACTTGCACTAAAAAAGGCAGCATGATGATATTGTCACCAAACGCGCAAATAAACAGGAAAAAATCTTAAAAATAAATTGAATTTTGGAGTTAACTGAAAGGAACCACATCCTTATGTAACATTATCATCATCTCTTCTACAATAAAATATCCTAGTGGGAAAAAATATATGTATTTAATAAAGGCATGTTTCTTGAGAAATACTGCAATTTAAAATAAAGGCCAAATCTTACTCAGCTGTTGGCCTTATGTTAGCCAAATTTAATGCTGCATTAATTCTGTAGAAATATTGTGACTCACTATTTTATGACCCTATTTTATTTACATCAAAAGCAAAATGATCTCTTATATGATGACATTTATATACAAATTAAAAATATTCTATAGCTTGGATGCAAACCCAAAGAAAGGCCTCTGTCTCCTCAACTGGTACAGAAAACATCACCTATCCTTGTCTGTGCCACATGCAGTGTATTTACCATACCACATCAAGAGTGTTTACCATACCACATCTCTTTTTGCTGTCTTTTTCACTGCACCTCATCCACCTAGTTTCTTCTCATGCTCTGCCACTCAAGGATATTTCCCAGAACAAGAAACTGCTAGATTAGCAAAGGTGCAAGAGGTATTTGGTTTGCCTCCAGAATAAAAAATATCAAATAAGCCTCAACAAAAATTATCACTCAAGACAGAATAAGCACTTTAAGGCAGCCACCAGGATCATTACCTACATCCTGCTTGGAATCCATTCTTATGACTTTTTAAACAGTACTAAATGGTTAAAAGTATTTTTTTTTCCAAATTATATTTTGATGGTATACTTTACTCTCGCCAGCATCTACCACAGGAAAGAGAGTGTTCTAGACTTAGAGCACTATAGTGTTAGTGTTCCAGTCTTCATGCAGTGTAAAGTTATTGTTCCAGTCTTTGTGCAGTGTAACATTAGCACTTTAATTCTGCATTATCTGCTTACAGTCCTCCTCGTCAGGCAGTCACTGGCAGAGTCTTTTCTTCTATAGTATTTCCTATGAGCAGTCACTACTTTCTAGAGTTTTTGGTGCATACTGAAAGGATAGTAAATGCAATGCATGGTGTATCTGACAAACAGTAGAAGGCTCCTTGCATCACTGGATTTCAAAGGCCCAAAGTGGATTTACACAGAACTTGGCACAATGATGTCAGCAAGAGAGTCACATTTTTGATCTTCACTTTAATAACCAACATCTTTACAGAAGTATGTTCAACTCTGACAACCTCCACCTGCAGATGCTGTCATTCTTACAAAGTACTGAAACTGGCCAAATTCTCTTAGGCTGCTCTTGAAAGCAGGCCATTTGACCCAGTGGTTGTTAGCCAGATGATAAACGATGTGCAGATTAATAAAAGTAATGCCTTGCCTTCTTGGTGTAGAATGCTTGCATTTGGAAACACAAGAACACAACTGCACCAAAAGAAGCTCCCTTCAGTACTTCTGCTTTGTCTGCAGCCCCAATGTGCAGCTGGACAACACAGCAGCATATTCTCTACTCCATACCTCCCTGTATGCAGAAGGCAGCTATTCTGAACATTTGTCTGCCTTTCACAAGAGATCTTTGCCAAACCAAGGTAGGTAGGGTGAAGTAATTTAAGGCACACTCATTTCTGGCAAGACTACGATACACAGTTATAGTAACATCAACAGATTACTATTTCAGTTTCAGCTGCATAACAGAACACAACAGCTTTCGGATTGCATTACTTTCTCTGGTAAGCTACATCCTCTGCTCCGCAATGAGAGAGATCCCTGCATCTCCCATTAAATTATAATTAAATCTTACAGGAAAAAAACGTTCAATAGCTCTGTTTATTTGGCTGGTCACATTTTAACTGGCTTTGGTGAAAGGGTTGTGATGACCACAAGACTGAATATTATAAATAGTTCATATAATTAGTGAAATGTCTTACAGCATACACTTGTAATTAACATTAAGAATTTTAAGGCAACTCCATTTAGGAGTATTACAAACATTATCCCACCAGAAGTGAAACATTCTGAAAGGAAAGCTTACAGTTTCAAATCACTTTTAAGTCATTTTATAGGTTCATTATGTATTAGACTTGCTGCCCTTGTGGGCCATTTATGCTTAACCAATTTTACTTTTTTTTGTGCTAGCATTAACCTATCTCATTCAGTTAGAGACTGGCCTTAGCCATCTTATGGTTGATAATTATATATTATCCTGAAAGAGAATAACTGGAATCACAAAAAAGATTATTCTGAAATTAAGCACTTAAGAGCTGCCTCTGTCCATTAGTAGTACAGGAGCAGTCCTGGGGTAAATGTTCTGCTTCCCATCCATAGATCCAAGTTGCACTTGAATATGAACAGGGATGAACTTTGTTTTATCTGACTGGGGAGTCTGTTCCAGAGCATTGGTATTGCTTGTGAGATACATCTGTCGGACCACGCTGCTCTGTTGATGCTGCAGAAGAGGTTTAGATCCCTAGACAGAGTATTTCTGATGCCATTTTATTTGGTGATGTGTAGCAGGCTCATTAGTACTTGGTCTAATGGTGCCTTGCATGCTAGACAGGTCACCTCTTAGCAATCTGTAGGATATGGAGTATAGTGACAGGGCTTTGTGTTGGTCCATGCAGCACATGTTGTTTAGCCCATGTATCCTTTTACTAAGGCAACTGGAATGCCCACTGAGATGCGTGCATGTTTTTAATTTAGATTAAATTATAATGATTTACAACCTGTGACAGCCAGCAAAGCAGATGTTAGGCAGCTTCATATGACCTTTATGTGAAAAACCATAACCAACATAATTCCCCCAAAGCTAAATGTACAGAGGACAGCAGCGGCTGCTATGCATATTTATTGGAAATGTAAGAATACTACTTCTGGAATTATGATAATCATAGGATGCAAAGTATTAAACTAACTTGATAAAATATTCATGCTTGTGTGTTTTCATCTGTGGAAAGTTCAACTGTTGAACAAAATTTTTGCTACCAAGGTTACCGTCTCATTTGCAGTCTCCTTTAACACATTTTCCTTTAACACAGACTATTTTTTTTCTACATATTTTCAAGTAAAGTTAACATTATTTGCAATTATTAAGCATCAGATATTACAAATCCTAGACTTTCTAGATTTTGTGAAAGTGGCTATTTACCTCTTCTGGTTCCAGGGGACCCCAGCAGGATTTTTAGAGGGGTGGAAACCCACAGCCCCCCATTCAGCCAACCCCCCCCACACACACACACAGCCATTCCAGTGTGCTATTACTTGGCTATTTCTCCCCAGTTGCTATAAACACTGTTCAAAACTCTGTGTGCATACTGTTTTATACTTTACTTCTACAATGATTGCAGATATTTGAATTTAATTTACAACTTTTATTTCAAATTTTATAGCACAAACACTGATACACATTTGCTAAACAAAGCAAGAGTCTTACAAGGAAAACACTTAGCAATAAAACTTCTCTACCTCTGAAACAGCACTGAAAATCCCAGAGTCAAAGAAAACACATCTGGCCAGTGGTGGGTTAAGTTTACCTTTGGGCTGTTTTCAAATCAAAGGCCCCTTGCACACATTATTAGAACCATATTAAAGTTCTTTGATTGCTGCGGTGGTGGTGCTGCGGTAGCGTTGTCACCTCACAGTTAGACGTTGCCCGTTCTATTCTCAGTTAGAGCGTCTTCTGTGTGGCGACATGCGTGAATGGGTGTTCCTTCGTTGAAGGTTGTGCGTTAGGCCCGGCAAGCCAGCACGTCAAAATCTACTGCCAATCATTAGCGAACCGGAATTCCGCTGTGGCGACCCCCTAACCAGGAAAAGCCGAAAGAAACAAACAAACAAAAGTTCTTTGATTCACCTTCCTAATTATATTAATTATAATATATAATAAATGAATTATATCCCTTGTATAATACAGCACCACTTGTTAGTGTATTTTAAATTTAGTTTTTAACATTTTTCCAGTAAGCAATGAAACAAAACATATGAACCAATAATGACAAACTGCCCAATTCAGAACATTTCAACCATAAAGGCCACTCAATATTCTTTCATTACAATCCTCCAATACAGTCAACATGGACAATCTCTGCAGAAGTAAAAAATCATCTGAATAATTCCACATTAAAGAGATCTGAAACTAATGAAGTTGCTGCTAGAAAACTACTTTATATTTCAGTGTTTCATCTACAAATTTAGTGCCTGCTGCCCTTGAAAAATACATTGCCTAGGTTACATAAAAAAAATGGTAAGCTGGTATACTGCAATAGGGAATGGGCAAGCTGAAAAACAGGTTCATAGTTACTAGGCATCTCATCCAAAGGAAGACATACCAAGGACTGCAGTACCCCACCCCCTTAAAATACATACCTACATGCTGCAGGAATAGAACCTACAGCCCTTTGCATCAAGATGCAAGCATGCTACCTGCTGTGCTACTAACACTGCTTTAAAATTGTATACCACAATAGTGATACCATTTGATAAACAAAAAACAGTTGCATATTTTAAGCAGACTTAGCATGAGCAGCAGTACATTTCTCTTCCCTTAAAACTCACAATACCTTGAAAATAATTTCTACCTGCTAACTCTAACTAGGGCATTACACACACGCACACACTTCAACCTCTTAGTGCAAGAAATGTAGACAAAGAATAAAATAAATAGGGACAGATTATAAATATTACTCTCATGAATTTAGAAATTTGCTGGAATAACAGGATTTGTGTTAGTATGCATTTTTTGAAAAGGATATGATGTCTAAAACTCTAATGCATGTCATTACTCAGCAACTTAAATCCTTTTTAGGAGGAATATGGTGCAAAAATCTGGACAGCTGAGGGGTATGTTGGACAAAGGCCCAAAACTAGGGAACATTTAGAAAGTTGCTAGAACAACAGTTTTTGTTGGAATGCATTTTCTGAAGGATATGAAGTCTGAAACTCAAATGCATGTCATTATTTAGTAATTTTCAATTAATCCTTAGCGCATCCCAGTAATTTGTGAAAAAAAAACAGAATTTTTATGAGGAACAGACCAAAAATATAAGACAAAAATCTGGACTTTCTGTGAAAATCTGTACAGTTGAGAGGTATGAACACACACATCCCCCTACCTCCTTAGAAAGGGGATAGAACAAGTTTTGCATTAGTATGCATTTTCTGAAGGAAATGAAGTCTAAAGCTAAACTGTTTGCCATTACTTTCTGACCTCAGACCTCAAGGATTTGCCAGAAAAACACAAGTTTGAGAAAAACTGAAAATGAGGCAAAAATTTGGATAATTGCAACACACACACGCACACACACCCCTACCTACTTCTTACATACACGCATACACACCCTACCTATCTACACACACACACACGCATACACACCCTACCTATCTACACACACACACACACACACGCATACACACCCTACCTATCTACACACACACACACACACACACACACACAAACACACAAACACACAAACACACAAACACACAAACACACAAACACACAAACACACACACACACACACACACACACACACACCTCACTTGCACATTCTTCCACAGTCCAAATGTCTTCTGGAATTCAAATTCCGCATGGGAGTAAAAGATGAAGATGTAAACTATCAGTCGCACAGGCAGAGATGACAAAAACAGGTTCAAACACCTGTTGCATCTGTGCAATTGGATGCAAAAGGTGTTCTTATAGAAGAATGCCCTTGAAAAAATTGTTTTTTTTTTTTTTTTTTTTTAGTTAAAAGGAAATGCATCTCCCGGCCAGCCAATTCCATGGGGGTGCAAGTGCACCCCCTTGCACCTGCCTGTGGGCAGCCTTGGCTGTTTCTGCTCTCACTCACCTGTAGACCCAAAAGGCCTTTTCTTGGACTACAACTGCACATGTAGTAGAGTGTATTTTTTTTCTTAATATTCTTACAAGATGGCCCATGAATTAAATGCAGACCAAAACAGTGGGTTTCTCTGCAGACCAAAACTGCATCTTGGTTAAGGCTAGTTGGGCAGCTGCCCCAAACCTTGATATCTGGGTTGAAGGCACTCAACATTAAAAGAAATCATGGCACTGGTAAACGATAAAAGGTTTCTCTCCCTCATTTCATTCCTGACTGCTGTGTTCCTCATGTCAAAATGGCTGCCACCTCTACTTTTTCCCTTCTGTAAAAAAAAAAAAAAAAAATCACTTAAATTGTGTAGCGATCAATCAAAACTTGATGGATTATACTACAACCCCAGATTCATGGTTTAAAGAAGGAAATTATACTAGTAACAGATGGTGGTGGTATTCAACAATTCAATAAAATAATACTACCAAGCTGTTTTTATATAACAGGACTTGAGTAAAATGTTCAATTCGACAACAATCCATACGAGCTGTGATCGCTTATCATTGTGCATTATGTGCTAATCAGGGAGGGAGAGATTCAGTGGCTTATGTTTGCTTTCCCATCCTATGGGAGGAAGACAGTCAGACCCATTGTAATGCTGGCACCTATTGGGCACAGAAGTAAAACATGCAGAGCTTGTGCCAGGGACATGTGCTTGGCTCTGTAAAGCCACATCAGCAACGTGTATCCTCACATTGAAAAGCATGGCAGACTCTCGTATCTAGGAACACATTTATCAGCTTCAGGAGAATGTGTTATAGCTCACCTCAGGCTTCGTGCCCAGCGAGTGGCTCACAGCTAAAGTTATCCCACTCCACAAGGGGGTATCCACCTTGGATCCTGGGATCTACTGCCCCATCAGTCTGATGAGCCTGATCTGCAAGGCCATGGAACGTATCATGAAACTTTAACACACTGAACCCCACCCAGTTTGGGTTCGTGAAGGGCCGATCTAGTCTCCTGAACCTTAGTGACTTCTTCGAATCAGTCTCCAGAGCCGTGGATGAGGGTAAGGCAGTCCACACAGCCTATCTGGACCTCGCCAAGGCCTTTCACACAATCCACCACTCTGGAGTCATAGATAAACTTACAAGCTGGGCATTCATCCCTACGTCACTAGATGGGTTGTCAACTGGCTTACTGACAGAACCCGCACTGTAAAAGTAGCCGACTCCAAATCCAGCTCCAGACAAGTGGAGTACCTCAGGGTTCAGTCCTGGGACCGCTCTTGTTTGGCATCTACTTCTCTGAAGAACAGGCCAATACTAAGGGACTCTGGCTAACAAAGTTTGCAGAGGACTGCAAACTGGGAGCCATTATTGAATCCCCAAATGATGTGGATACTCTACAAAAGGGCCTTACAGAAACAGATGCTTGGTGCCAGAGCCATGGGCTCAAGCTCAATGCCAAGAAATGTATAGTTATCCCCTTTGGGAAAAAACATGTACCCGTGAATTATCACATAGGTGGCAATACACTAAACACCGAAAGTGTGATAAGAGACTTGGGGACACAGGTGGACAGTGGTCTCACCTTCAATAACCACATTGCCACAACAGTCAGGAAATCCTTCTATGTGGCACACATCATCACAAAGGGCTTTTCATCCAGAAAAAAGGAGGTCATTGTCCCACTGTACTCATTCCTCATTAGACCCATTATAGAATACAATGCCCCATTTGATATGTACCTCGCAAGATAACTGCAACAACTGGAAAGGCCGCAGAAATACCTCACTAAAAGAATCACAGGCCTAAAGCAGATGCCCTATGCTGACCACTTTAAAAAAAGTCCAGCTATACTCTGTCACATATGGTCTACTCCAAGGCGATTTCTGCTCAACATACAAGGTCATGTCAAACCCAGAGCTGTTGGACATGCTACACTTAAAGAAATCCCAATCCCTCAGATCCACACGCTCCAGGGATCTAAATCTTGTCACCACAATAAACAAAACATGCTGGAGGGATAGGTTCCTGACCCAGAGACTCCCCAGATTCTGGAACAGACTGCCATACATGTCAAGCAGAGCAGCTCTTTGGCCCTCTTTAAAAGGAACCATGATGATTGGATGGGAGAAAGAAAATTCACCCCGGGATCATGTCAGTCGCCCTGCTAGACTGGGGTCCAGGGAAGTAAATAGTGTGGGAAGAAATAGTCAGGGAATTGTTATGGCTAGGCTTGTATAGGCCCTAGGGCCGATAGCCTAGTACCAACCTATGAACAAGCAGAAAAAACCTTAGGGCTACCTGGATGACAGCTACTGTGCAACCAGCTCACTTGTTAGTGATGGGGTAGGATAGGAACATAGTGCCAGCTCAAGCAGAATGGTCAGAAAAATACATAGCTTTGAAAAAAAAAATATGCAACACATATGGCTTCATGTAGAACCCCAAAATTTCAGGCATAGTCCAAGTTTCATGCAGACAGCGCATAGTAAATAGCATTTTACAGCTACTACAGCTGTTCTGAAAGAAGCATGGTGAGTTGTAGAGATGAAATATGATTTTAATGAGTAAAAGCATGCGTAGCAGCATCTTGAGCTACTGAGCTTGCTGTGACTGAAAACATGCTGACTGATGCACAGCACACCAAGGTCCTTAATTATCCGTTAGGATTCCAAAATTGTTATGGCTTAGCAATGTCCAAATCCCACAAAGGATTTATACGGCACCATCTCTCTCTTGTCCTACCTCACTCTCTTACTCTATAGATGAAATCTTACTTTCGTCTACAGCAACAATATAACACTGTTGTATCAATCAGGTTAAGGAATAAGCCTATTTTAATAGTCACTGTGAAGATAGGAGGTACTGCCAGCCATGCCAAAAGTAGCAGCATATTGGATGTATAACTTATGCCAGCACAGCTAGCTGGAATTTTATAAATAATTATATGTCATTTGTATATCAAACAGATTTGTACAGACACTTTTGCTGAAAATGTATTTTTGAGGTTTGCTTGTGTTAAAATGTATCAACAGTGTGCCCTGCTGGAAAAAAAAGAAATGTACATGTATTACTGCAACTGAATTAAATATATACAGTGTAACATCATATACTGGAAGGGAAGAGATTAATCCATCTGACTTTGAAAAATATTCTTGAAATTAAACTACTTTATGGTTTAAGCTAAAAAAATGTTATTCCACAGTTTGGAATGGAGCCAGAGACCCAATGTCTGCACTAGAGAATAGGTTGTGGCTCCTGTAGGAAGACTGGAATGGTTTTAGGACTTCTAGCAGCTGCATCACATCTGAGCAAAGCTATATATGGGTGTATGATAATACACCGGTGCTAAAATCCTGTCAGCTTCTAGTGATAGGGGATAGTGTGGGACAGAGAGTAAGATGACCAGATGTGATGTCATATTAGAGGACACTGAAGTCTCAGGAGCATGCTGTATTCCATCTTGGATCTGACAACAAAGACCACTCACCTCCCTTGCCTTGCTCTATTTAGTAAATGGGAAAAGTAATTATTTTTGTCAATCAGGAATAGATAGTGAGACTAGCTAAATATTGTTTTTCTTTAACTGTGTAAAACTTTCTATCAGTGCTATTTTTTGCATATATTTATTTGGTGATAACTGTGGCCACTCCTGGAAGCCGTGTTGTTTGGTCAACATTACCATTTGTATTAATTATTAATTTCACTCAGTACCCTTGTAAGAGCCTTAAAGTAGCTGGCAGGGGTTCTGATGGCAGTGATAACTTCCTTACAGTCTGGGCAGAAAGGGGCACAGCAGGTGGATCTGTGCCAGCCCTTCCCAGGTGTGTGTGTGTGTGTGTGTGTGTGTGTGTGTGTGTGTGTGCGCAAATCAAATCTCTGAATGTGTGTCAGCTGCTTGGCGCAGGGACACAAAGTACTGGTTTCACACACAGCGTGTGGGAGGACTTGGCTTGGAACCCAGCCAAGGACTCAACTTTATGCTGTGCAACTGGGGAGTCTTATTAGGGTCTGGACAGATAGCAGGAGGAACCACCCCCCTGGACTGAGAGTGTTCCCTGGGTGCTCTTAAGGCAAACTGTTTTACATGCAGACAGGTCTGCATCTGGAAATACTGAGTGTATTCATTTGTATTCTAAATGAACGCACTTTTCCAGTGTCACTGGTGAGGATTCAGGCACCTTGATGTGGCCCAGAGTGAGGGCATCACAGTCACACAAGGTCAGTGGTCTTTTTCTTTAATTTCACACTGGATCAGTGACCACTACTCAGTAATTAGTTGATTAAAGCAAATAAATGGATACAATTATGCATACCTACGAAACACTCACAACACAGCTGTGTCTGTGTGCATAACATTTACCTTTTGCAATTATAAAAAGTATGTTACTGTTTGAATGTCAGCTCTGTCAAGAAATGACTACATATGCTACTTACATTGAAGCAAATTATTAAAAACAATGACAGACACTGTTGATATGACACTCACCCCACGTGCAAAAATGGGGAGAGAGAGTTGTAGATAGATGGAATGTGAATAAATAAATTCTACTTTATATACAGCTCTGCAAACAAGCATTTAACTCTTGGACTATTATATGACTTCATTTAGGATTTTTACACAGATGAGCCTTGACTGCATGCCAAACTAGTTGAGTGAATTTTTTAAACTTGACCTGAGGCTCTGCAACTTCAGAAGATGGAAGTAACATGTGCAGGTATACATGGAATTTTGTCCCCATTTCAGCAAAGGTAGTTTCTGATGCAAAAAAAATCACTAAAAGGGTCTAGCAATGAATCAAAATTTCATGCATCTTAGTATAATCCTACATTTTCAGCTTAAAGTGGGCCATTAGACTACGGTGATAGATTATGATGGTATTCAATATTTAACATTGCAAACTTAATATTTCTCACTAATGTATCAACACATATGATCTCTGTCACTAAGTCTCAATCTTTACCCTTTCAACAGATCTGAGAGATTAGAAGCCTGGTCTCTCTCAGCATAGTAAAGGCGAGTCTGGGCAGAAACAATGTACTGCAACATGAATTGGGAACTGTATTCCAGATAGCACTCTGGTCAAAGGGCAATTAATTTGAGTCCTAGCTCAAGTTATGGTTTGTAATGTAGTCTTTTTTATTGTATTTTAGAGCACTAATGTAGTTAGTAAGATTACCTTCATTTATTTCTTCCAGTGATATGAAAAATAGAACGTGTAGCAGTTTTTATCTTTTAGACAAGTCATACTCCAGTTCAAGTTCCATCTGCAACATGATTCATTGTTACCCACCTCAGCTACCATCATTCAGGTGAAACGTTAAAGGTCTAGTCTGTCTGAGTTACTGGAAGACCTAATAGGAGTCCTTGCTGAAGAATAGCAGGGCTTCACTTGTGACCCAACAGTTTCCTTATTTAGTAAAAATAGCCCCTCTGGTCCCCTGGCAAAATAGCCAAACTTAGTTGGACCGATTCAGTCAGCAAAAGTAAAGAAACCTGTAATACTCAGTCTTGACACTTATACAAAGGTGTATGTTGTTATAACATACTGTCAAAAGTTCCCGACAGCTGACCAAAATTACCTCAAGACATCTGGTATGAATACATGTTTTTTTTTAGCATTTCAGAAACTGGAAGATCCACCCACACCATTATTTGGCGACCTGAGCTCTCCTGGTAAAAATGTACAAGTTAAGGACCCTTATGCAGTTGCAGTCACTGGAGAGGAATTCTCCCAAGTGAAAAGCTTTCAATAATCCTGAATGGTCAATAGTGCGAGTACAATTCCAAAATGGCAAACAATGCAAGTGTGAGGTGGCCACTGGCTTGTTCTGAATCAGCAAGCAAGAACAGATTTAAAAGTGATGAATTATGCACAAGACAAATTATGTACCCCACAAACACTGGTCTTTTAGTGTACCACTCTTCCCTACAGTATCCTGTGTTGGGTTTGATTAAAATAGTCTTTAGTGGGTAATTAGTTGATGTTGCATTGATTATATTTGAGCTCTTTATCGAATTATGTGGACTCTTACCATTTGAACCTGTCCTGGCAGAGCTTATTATATGCCTTTGAAAAGAAGTCCAAAGATTAAACATGGCATGTTTGAAGGTGCCCCATTCTTTTCCTCGCCAATTAAACAGCATATTCCAATGGGAAACTAGGTCATGTTGTGCCCTATTACTCAGCCCCCCAATACTCTAATAGTCTTAGTTTAAAATATTCCATCAAGATTAAAATCACTAAGAAATACTTCACTAACAGAAAGAGAACTCATTTTCAAAACGAAGTCCCTGCAACAGAAAAATGCATCTCTCCCAATTACTTTTTATGCAATCAAATTCAGTTACCCAATTCATATGATGTCTCCCAGTATACCCCCCCTGCCTTCTTCTTGCCTTATTCCTTAAGTACAATACTAAATCCTATCGATTACATCAATGCTAATGTCAATGTAGCTTCTGATTATACTATTTTTGAAATAACATGCTGCAGCCTTAAATTTAGGTCTCGTCTTGTTTTCTTACAGATACGTTTTCTAGTAATGTGCCAGTCTAGTCAACAGAGTTTTAAGAAATATTGTCCCTTTATTAAGGTTTTAGATCTGATAAAACAATCTGCTTCTTGTAATGTTTTACATCTGATAAAACACTCCGCTTCTTGTAATGTTTCTAAGGACATATGCTCATTTTTAGTTGCAAGATTCATCTTTGGGTATCCTCTGAAAAGTATGGCAGAGGAATGGAAAAAGGAAGACCCTGCCACACAGAGAGGCCCAAAAAAACATTGACTGATTTGAGCACTGACTTTAGGGCGACTGTAAGCTAAACGATGCATTATAGCAGTAAAGGATACTTACTTAAGATTAGACACACATTTTTCCCAGGGGTTAGTGGTATGGGCCATATCAAGATAGGATGTATACCTTCAGGTAATGCTTCCTAGAGTACCTAGCTAGACTACATATAGTTGTTCAAACCATCTGTTTAGTCAGTACTAACTAATGAACTTCTGGACCTATTCTATGTTGTAGGACTAATGTGTTGTACATCACTTGGAGTGGTACCAGCCTTTGAAAATTAGCTGCAATGTGAACACAGAGTGGTCCACCTTACAATAGCCAACAGATTGAAGAATTATTCGAGTACCAAGGTACTGTCCTTAGAAAATAAATAACTCCATTTTGCCTATAAACCAATCGAACAGTGGAATTCTTCATGAAGAACATCAGCAAGACAGCAGAATTTCCAAGACCAAGGGTATTCAGTGGAAGCAGCAGCTATTCAGTGTGCTGGATGCCTTCAGAAATTCCATCCGTTTACAGTTTGTTCTAAACCAGCAAGGTGTTTAACGTAACTCGAGGAACAAGATAACTTGTGTGAATATATTCAAAAGATGAAAAAGTGAGAAGAAAAGACCATAAGGAGAAAGGCAGAATGAAATGCAAAAAGAAAAAAGGGGCATTCCTTTACAGAAGGATTACTGCACTGGGGAACAGTTACCAGCAACACAACCATGACACTATTCATTCCAGAACCCTACCGTACAAGTCAGAGAATGACCGATTACACAATTACAAATCAGAGGAGGACACAGACTATCACGGTTTTAAAAGTCTGGCATATAGAGGTGATCATGAAAGAAATTACATGTTAAGACTCAGATTTTTGACATTTTGCAGCAGGTGACAGTTTTACTGAGACACAGAGCATCACAGTGAAATGTCTATGCTAAGGAGGTTACAGAGGGGTGCAAATTAATTCTCCTATCTAAACATTGATAGATTCTGCATCCTAGCAGTGTCAGCGGTGCAATGATTAGCACACTCACCAGGTAGATCTATTACTGACATTGCATTGCAGCATAAGGGGGAATGCTACACTCGAGTGCATTGTCCTTTGAATGAGACATTAAACAGAGGCCCCATCTACTCAAGGCACTTGCAGCTCAAGTGGATGCAAGACATCCCATGGCAGCTATCAAAAAGAGAAAGGGAAGCTCCCCAATGTCCTGGCCAAATTTTACCTTGTAGTACACATACCATCTAGGGTTTCACCAAAAGAGGCTACTAGCCTAGTAGGACTAACCTAGTCAAA